>NW_025335549.1:15184569-15384409 GCF_004798865.1 Varanus komodoensis | reverse complement strand
GGGCTGCGCCTCACCCCCAAGCGGGGCTCCAGCAGGCTCCGGTCCGGTCAAGCCCGCCCGCCGAGCATCCCCGAGGAAGGCGCTCGAGCGCCGAGCAGGCCAATCACGCGCGCAGGCCCAGCAGGGGTGGGGCGGGCTGAGAGCCGAGCGGTCTGATTGGCGTCGGCGTGGCACGGAAGCCGCCCCGGAAGCGGAAGCCGGCTGCCGCGGCTAGAGCGGCTCGGCCGGGCTGCGCTTCCGTTGCCGCGGGGCTTGTCCGGCGGCGGCGCGAAGGAGGCCTGCTCCGCCCGGGCGGCCGTGGGGCTGCGCTGCCGGGCGCCTCCTGCTTCCCGACGGGGCGGTCCCGGGCGTGGCGGGGAAAATGCTAGAAAAACATGCAGAAGCCAGGAAATCACGCAATGGTGGGCAGTTGGGGGAAGGGGTTGCAGTCAGGAGAAGGAGGGCTGCTTTGCGGGGCTTGATGGGTTAGGGTGCACTGCATTCGCAAAAAACAGGCATCAAGGGTTGTCTATAGAGCAAAGTAAAATGCGTTAAAACAATATGGTGTTAAAAATTAAAATGCAACAAAACACAGACAATGGTATTAAAAAGAGCACCGAACACGCAAGATGCAACTGACAAGCTGAAAGTTGCTTACATGAGGTGGTTCTGCCTGCAGGTGGAAAGACAGCCAAAAGGGAGCAAACCAAGCCTTTCTTGGGTGGCAGGGGAGGGAATTCCATAGCCTTCCAGAGCTGTTTGCCACTGTGCGAATGGAGTACTGCACTGGATGTATAGGTCTGATCTGGCATGGCTTTTCTTACGTCCTTACGGAAGCAGCCACCAAACAGTCCCTCTCTCGGATCACTGCCAAATGCACCTCTGAAGATGCGCTCGAAAGAAGGGCCACTCCAGCAGCTTTTCGAAACCAGATAGGCTTATATGGGAGAAGGCAGATTGGAAGGGACCTTACGGAGGCGAGAGTTAGCATGTGGGCTTGAGGGTTCAACACTTAAGCCGAACGCATGTGCTCTAACACTGTGCTATGACTTTCCTCACAGAATCTTTAAAAGAAAGGTGCAATATTAATCTAATGCATGAATAAATAAAATACAGCAAGCATTTCCTTTTCTAATATGCTTCCTCAAAGCCATTCTCCAAAAGCAAAAGTGGGGGTAAAAACTAATGTAAAAACAGGAGTAAAACAAATGTGTTGGAAAGCAAGTGTGATTTCTGACAAGGCACCCAGTCCATGACTTGAAATGTTGCATTCCAGTTTAGGCACAATACAGTTAACACCCCCCCCCCCCCCCAGTAACTGAACAGAATAGGAGAATAAGAAAATCCCTGTAAGATGTTTGCCTCCAGCAAGTGCAGCCATCATAGCTAAGTGCCTTTTGTTATACAGGATAAAAGGCCAGCTCAGGCTAACCTTTACCAAGTACCACCATTTCCAGTGCTTGAGCGTATATTTAAGAAAGTTGTGGTGTCACAGCTGAAGTCATTAAAAGACTGCTGAACTCACTTGGCCTGGAGAGACAACACTTGCTAATTCTTGTCTGCAGGAAAAGGTTTTAGTGCAGGGAAAGGTAAACGCTCCTAAGAGTCATTACTACAAGTTGCCTCCACTGTTTTCTCAAAGTGTGCGCACACACACATAGACACCTCAAATCTGTGGAAGATTCCTTCCCAGGGCTTGTAGATCTGAAGCAGAACTTTGCCAAGAAGGCAGCTAATTTCCCCATTTAAGCACACCCTTGAGACTGATTGTTGTTGTATTTTTCTCTATAAATGTCAAAACAAGAGACAGCAAGCAAGATCCAAGTGCAACAGAGTGCTCAATCGCTCATTTCCCAAGTGGAATGGAATAAAAATGACAAAGCAAAAATTGTATCGTGTGTGTGTGTACACATGTATCACTCCCAGTTGTGAATTCACCTGGTAAGGGAGATGAATCTGATAGAAGGTGAAAATCGGATGGATTTTCACCCCAAGATTCCAACCTATGAGCCCCATGCAACTGCTGACTCGCCATGATGCAGCTGAGACAGATAGATACCTGCTTCAAAGATGGGCCATGAGCTGCACATTTTGAACCACAGATGATCAAAATGACCATTAAAAAGCACCTGAAAACCATGCAGATCGAGCTTGATTTGGGCAGAGTCAGCTGGTACACACAAATTACGCCTTTGCACAAATGGGCCTATCTTGTACAAATTGGGTGAGCTTTGGGGTGCCCCTTTGTGCAAGTTTTGCTTAGCACGCGCATCCATCTTAGGAATGGAAGTCTCCAAGAAAACCCTTCTTTGCCCTTTCCAATCAGAAGTGGGCAGGAGATCCGCTGAATTTGGATGAAGCCAATTTCCCTCTTCTGTGGCATCCCAGGTGCCAACAGGACCACGGCCAATCTGGGTCCATTAATTGGTGACGTTTGCATGTTCTCTCTGCACTGCATCAGCAGCGTGGACAGCAGGATGGAAAGTCTGACAGCAGAGGGCCTGTGTAAGCCATGCAAGCTTCACACAAGGAATTGGGAAAGTGATTTGCTGGAATGAAATGCCATTAACTTTGCCATTATTGCTGATTGGGTCAGTGTACAACCCACTGACAGAACAGTGAGGATCTTTTCTGTGCAGCAAGTATGCAGCAGTGGTTCTCGCATCTCTTTGCGTGCTTCAGTCGATAGAGAGTAAAAAAGAAAGCCTTGCATCTTTGCAACAGCACCATGTTCCCACAATACTGCCTTAAAAGAAATCACTTCCACTGATAAGAGTGTTAATCACAGAGGTTCTCTTTGCTCGTAACTCAAGAGATTCTTGACCCAACTGTGTGTTTATCTACAGAGTCCCTGTTAAAGCAGAAAGCAAACACCATGCAAGGGCACTCTTTGGTTCTGCATGTCTGCTTGGCATGCGTACATCTTTCCACCCAACAACACCCACAAAATCCACTGGGCCAGACACAGTGCTACAAGTTCCTAGCCTGATGGAAAGCCAGCCCTCACGTGGCAGCGTGGCAGGCACCCAGGCGGAGAGCAAGCCCCCTGCCACACAGTCCTTCCCACTGCTTCATGGCCAGTGCCGTCATCAGCGATTCAGGCTGCTTCCAGCGTATTTACTTGAGTTGTTTGAGTCTGAGAGGGCTCCAAAACGCAATTCGGAATAAGATGAGATTCTTTTGTGCCAAAAGCAACCCCGACCACTTGTTTTTGGCCCAGGGCACCCAAAAGTGAGGAGTGGGGATGGAAAATAAGGAGTACATGTAATCCCATGTATGCTGTAACAGGAAAATGCCTGCTCTCAGCATAGCCATGCTAGGGAATGCTAGGAGTCATGGGCCTTTCCCCCTGGCGCAACATATGTAAGATTGCATTTTCAGGCAGCTGCTTCCTTCCCACCCTACTCTCTCCAGTGTCACTACCATGTTTTCAGAAGACTCAAGGGATACTCCCTAAAATAAGAAACCTCAGTCCAGACACACAAGCAGTGTTCCTGTATTAGTGCCATGCACACTTTTGTGTAACTGTGGAAGGTACCTATTGGACCCGATTTGATGACATTGCCAGTCACAAAATCACCATCTTCTCCCCTTTGTGTTGTTTTGGGATGGTGATGGGGCAACCATCTTCACAGTGGAAAGCAGGGGCTGGGGAGACTTCAGGATTATGGGGTCTACTTTGCTTTTCACTATAACCCCAAGGAGAACCTGGTGCAAAATAGGGGGATGGGCAGACACACACAGAAATGAGAGAACACAGTGCCTCTGAGCATGCAAAGAATGGATGCCTCTGAGCATCAGTTAAAACCCTTCCTCCCTGATTTTCATCTAGTCTGTGCTAAAAACTGTGGAGGACCCAGGGTTTTGAATGCAGTAACCAGGCAATGGGTTTCATTCCAGATGCGAAGAATGTTAACTCTGACTCCCTTAGCAGTTAATGTATACACCATTTTAACGGTACGCTAATTGTTTCACATCGGACAGTAAGACATAAATTATAACCCATTGGGTGCTAATTGCATGTTCTTACCTTGTACCTAATTATCCTTTATTCATGAAAAAAGAGCATTAGAATGCTTAATTTTGGATTCCAGGAAATAAAAAAATATTTCCAACGAAGAGGTTGCTCTAAGCAAATGTGCACAGCATCTTCATTCGAGTCTTTCAAGGACATTCCTGTGTTGGTGCAGAGCAGGACTCGGGTTTCTTTGTATGCCAACTTGAGCATCCAAGGTAAGGCTCAGCTCTAAATCTACTCAGAAACTGCAAACTAGTCTGGAACAGGTTGGGCCCTCCTCCTCAGAGCGATGGATAACCTGCCAATAACATGGGCAGGTGTGGACGATGGTTTCCAGATTAAGTGCAGGCAGAAGAAATGGTTTGATTTGCTCTGAGCATGAGGTAGGTGGGTCTGAGGGTTGGAGTCAGGGCTTGGGTGATGGACCCTGAAATGCTGCACACTCTCTGCGATGCTTCCCACCCGCTGGCACTGGTTGGGTATGAGTATGCAGACAGTCACAGCCATCAGCATCTGCTTTCAGAAGACTTGAAAAGGAGTGCCCCTGAGCATCCCAGGAAAGGTCAAGTTGCTTGTACCAGAATGTTCGCCACCAGCTCCAAGTCATTCAGGACCCCGGAGAGCACCCTCGCTCACTGCTGGGTGGAATAGTCCCCCTCCAAGAAGTCCTTGCCCCAGCAAAGCGATGCGGTCCACTGGGACTTTATGCAGGGTGGCAGAGCCTCGCCTTGCAAGGGCCCTGCCTGGGTTGGAGGTCAATTCGTGGCCTGAAAGACCAGTGCCCATTTCTGGAGTCTTTTGTTCCTCTGCAGCTGAGGGGCAGGAGAAACTGTGGGGAAGCCGTCCTCATTGCCCAAGGTGGGGGAGCAACGTCCTCTGGTCATTGAGAAGGGGTGTTGTTCACGCCCCCACCCCCAGTGGAGATACCAGTGACCCACCTGCTCCACAGGCTAGTGCAAAGCCCGGGGATGTGGCCCTGAGCACAGGTGGATGCGGCTTCCCTGTGGTTCTGCGAGAGGAGAAATATGAAAGCTGTACCTCCGAAGGGGTGCCAAAACACCTTCAGATGCCGCTGGAAACTCCCCTCCCCACCTTTACCTGGAGAACTTTGGAAAAATCTCCTTTATTTATTCAATTCATGGCTCATCCCACTGCTGAATCTCTTTGGATGACACACACAACGCAAGCAAGCAGAGGCAAACCAGTAACAACATTACTGAGCACACACACAACTGAAAACCAGCAAGAACAATAACTTAACTCTATTTTAAAACAAGGGATCAATGTCAGAGCAGCTAAGACATGGAAAAGGTCCATTTTAAAAGAGGCAGTTGAAGGCAGGAAAAGAAAAGGAAGATCAACTGGGAGATGGATTGGCTCCATTACAGAATCCACAGACGTGCATTGACAAGAGCCGAGCAGGGTTTTCATGAGCAGGATATTTTAAAGGGCTTTCATTCATGGGGTTCCCATAAGTCAGAGACAACTTGACAGAGCATAACTGCAACAGCAAAGGTTGTGAACATTTTGGAAAGGGTTTGTTAAGGACATCCACTTTGTGTCCGATAAGGCTTATTTTACGTTCAACTTTTTGTTTGCTACCAGCTTGTTCTGAGAAATGATTGTGGGAGTAAAATGGAAAGAAAGCAGGTCACCTCACTGCATCGTGTGTTTAGGAGCCTTAATGCTGTAAATGCTGCAATGCAAGATCAGCTTGCAAGAACAAAGACCTTTTTGGCCTTAAAGGGTTAACATATAGGATACAGTGAAAACAGCGATGATATGCAAGGCATTGCAAGGACGGAAATACTGTACTTGTCCAGGGGACACATAATTCATTGGGGGCTTCATCAGAGACTTAGCATATTTCCAAATGGCTGCCTGCCAGGCTTGGAAATGAGGAAAGCACAAGCTTTAACCCAAATTACATTCTCTCTTTTCAGAAAACAGTATTTTAGAAATGCACAATGTCTGTGCAGAGGAATGGGAGCTTTAGTCTGGAGGTAGAACTTAATGAGAATCCAGGAATGCTGCAGACATATTCCTTTGGGCTTTAATATTGAGGTCAAGAATTCTGAGTTTGTGAAATACTGAATCGCAGAAGCTGGATGGTCAAAGCTGCCACGGGAACAAAAGCGGCAGGAAAGGAGACCAATAAAAGTAATGATCGGAATCCTTCGATGTGCAAAGACCAAATTTAGAACTGTGAAGATCATCTGTTAAAAACAAGGCAATGGTAGAGTCTTTAAACCCTTCATTTATATGCAGGAGGGGACCCAAGCAAGCTTGCACACCCCCTGCCTCTTCAAAACGTCGGCCTCCAATGAAGGAACGCAAACAACAAGGAAAGGGGGCTTTCTCTCCCCCTTTTCCTCCATGCACCCCAACTAGTTTTTTAAAAGCATGTTAAACTGAAAGTAGAAAGGCTCAGCCACCAAACCAAGGCCCCTGTGATGCAGGCTAAAATTGAACTCTGGAGGCTTCTTCAGAAAATGGAAGATTTCCCCCACATTTTGCTCTTTTGCACAGAGCTGTGATGCTAGCTGTGGAAGAGGGGAGCTGATTCCAGGTTTCGGAGGACCCCTGGGTGGGGTGTCCTCCCTGTATTCCCATCCTTGAGGATCCTGCCTACTTCGTGCTCTTTCAATCCTGGTTAACAATAAAAAATAAAACTTTTTAAAATAAATAAAGTAAAAATGAAATGCACTTATTTTTCCAGGCTGTTTAATTTTTCAGCCAGGTCCTGTATTTTACATTTTTGTACCCCCTGCTCACAGGGACTGCAGGTGGCGCAGTGGTTTAAACCGCTGTGCTGCTGGGCTGTTCGATCGAAAGGTCACCAGTTCGAATCTGCACAACAGGGTAAGTTCCCATTGCTCCGTCCCAGCTCTTGCCAACCTTGCAGTTCGAAAGCAAGCAAATGCGAGTAGATGAAAAGGTGCCACTTCGGTGGGCAGGTAACAGCGTTCCGTGCATTTCGGTGTTTAGTCATGCCGGCCACATGACCACGGGGACTGTGTGCGGACAAACGCTGGCTCCCTCGGCCAGGAAACGGAGATGAGCACCGCCCCCCAGAGTCAGGCATGACTGGACTTCACGCCAAGGGGAAACCTTTACTGTTACTTTACCCCTGCTCACAGAGGTCTGTCTGGTTATCATTGCATTTTTATACTTTACACAGAGGAGTTTTAATGACGCATTTTATGGTCTTAGTAGTTGAGACCTGCCCAGAGAGCTTCGGCTAGGTAGTAAAGGTAAATGTGCAGCCTGGAGTCAAGGTGTCTTTCTTGTGGAGAGAGGCCTGTAATCTCCTCACCGGCCCCACGTGGAAGCCCTGGCTGGGGTGTCCTTCACTGTCAGGAAGTCTTGGGGACTTCCCCTCTGGATGCCATTCCGATTAACCACACCAACTGTACTCCACTTAATATATTCATCACCTCATCCCTGCATGTAAATAAAGGAACAGTAGTCTCTCCCCACACCGCTTTCCTCTCACCTCCCCCTTTGATGCATTGAACGTTCTCTGCATTTGTTTCCACGCAGCATATTTCACTGCTTCCATTAGGCTTCTGTTTTCTGCCTGTGAAAACAGAGCACACTAATCATTTACTGAACATTTTCTGCCACCTTCTCCCTCCTGTATTGCTCAATTAACTTTTGGCTGGAGGCCTTTCTGTGCTTTTCATGACCTTTAGGTGTGTGAATGGAAGCTCATTAGTGCATGCAAAACTGGTTGTGTAATTTTGCATTTGAAATGATCCCCTATGTTGGTATTTTTGAATAAAGACAAAATTAACAGCAGATGTGGCTCCCTGGAGCAATATTCTGTTCCAAGTACGATCCTGCCCCAGTGACATTTGGGACACATTCCAATGTATTGGTTTTCCTCCGTGGAGGAACTGGCCATATAAAAAGATTTTGCATTTCAGCCGTGATGTCCTGAGTTTGCCTCAGTACAAAATTCCACTGTCAGAGGCTGGTCTTTTCCTCCACCTTCTTTTTCTAAGTGGATCAGAACAAAATGTTTCTATGTGCTGTCTTTGTTAAGGTCCAGCTGCCCTGGCTTTATAACCATACAGAAGAGTATGGCTGAAGCCATAGGAAAGGTCACTAGCCAAAAGAGAATACCTAAGGAGTTGGCTCCACACTGAATCCTTCTCCTCCCTTCCTACCCAAAAGGGATTAGCTCCACCCTCAGGGAGGTTTCTGCTCCTTGCAGGCCACATGGCAGGTCTGCCCTCTTGATCTGATGCTATACTATGGGGTTGATCATGTTACACTTGCCCCCATCTGGGCCCACCTGTTCATGGAGTTTCCCTGAGAACCAGCCTAGCCCCTGAGCTTATTGCTGGGCCTTCTCTCTTGGTACATCAGCTAAGAATTCCAGCTCTGCCTCTTCCAGTTCTTATTCAGACTCATCTGCTAATGTCTCACATCAAAACCTGCTGAGAAAAAAATCAATGCATATTGACAACTACCTTGGCAACCAAGGCCAACAAAAAGAACTGTGGAAGTGCCCCTCATCCAAAAGGAAACAAACAGTCTCAGTTCAGCCATTTATTTATGTATTTAAAACTTTGGTTCCCCATCCAGCACTGATGTCTTGGGATGACTTGCAATAAGGAACAAATAAAATTATAAAACAAACACAGCATCCAGCAAGTCAAGATTAAAAAAAAAAAAATAAAACCAACTAAACATTAAAATAATGGGAAAATAAAAAGGTTTTCACCTGACACCGAGAAGAATAAAGCATCAGTGCCAAGTGAACCTCTCTAGGGAGTGTATTCCATAAGCAGGGCACCACCACAGAGAAGGCCCTTCTCGGGTACTCTCTCTCTTCATCTCCTTCAAGGAGGGCTCCCGGAGTAGCACCTCCACCTCAGGTCTCAAGGGGTGGGAGGGCACATAGGGAAGAAGGCACTCCTTCCAGTGCTAGCCATGCCTTGGTCTGATGCAATCACATGACTGGAGGTTCTTTGTGCACTCCTTGCACACACCAAACAAAAACAAAAGCAAAACCAGGAGCAGCACAATGCCGGATGCAGTGCTGCTCGCTTTCTTTCCCCTCTTCAGCTCACACATTACATATGCAAGCCTGTATAGCACATCATTTTCCTAATCATGTAGCACCATTGAAATGCTTTGCTAAAATTATAAGCATTAACCAGCATGCAAAATCATACAATAGGGTTGCTGTCAATAGCAATTTTCCAGCCCTTCAAAAGAATTCCATCCTGTTTTTTATTCTTCTTCCCCATTGTGACAATTACTCCCTCTCTGATGAGGTCAGATGATTTAGACTTAATGTCAAAGCTCACAAGGGGTGCTTTTGGAAGAGGCTCTGATAGTGTGATTGCCCTGCTTCAAGCAGGGAATTTGACGGGGGGTGAAGAAGTATCTTCTGTTTGCAGGCCTCCCATGATCTCTTGCCACTACTTCTTCCTTTTTTTCTTAACAAGTAACTAAAATTTAATAGACTGAGGAAGACTGGGGAACGTGGAAGAGCCGCCTTATGAGTGGAAGAAGTGCCTGCAGGTTGCTATTGTCAGAATCCCGGAATCTCAATTTGAGAAGAGGAAATAAAACTTGCGGTTGTAGGAAAGATCAATCGTTATGAACCTCCGCGTCTTTATTGTCTATCCCAGGTTCCCGCGGTTTATTATTTATTTAGAAAATTTCTATGCCGCCCCATTCGCTGAAGCCTTGGGGCAGCTTACAAATAAATCAATTAAAATACAATAAATTAACAATATAAAACAAGTTAACAATATAAAATAAGTCGCCCTGGCCAAAAAATAAAATAAATAAATACTATTAACAGTTAAAATGACGCTTGAATAAAAAGGTCTTCACCTGGCGGTTGACTCATGATAATGCATTACCGGGCTAGCAGAGATAAACTTGCTGCAAAGCTTCAATACCATTGCAGGGCATTTATAGGTACACAGGTACAGGGCAATTCATGACAGAATGCAGAGATTACAGTAAGATTCTGAGGTCATCACATACAGAACAGATAAAGAAATGTCAGTCAATCACACTGTAACAATGAGATTAGTATCGACACTTTAGTTGAGTAACTTGAACCCATCTCCAGGTCTGCTCAGACATGCAAATTCAAGCCACTAGAAACTATTCATGGTAAGCTCAGACCCCTATCTCGACTCTATACATTCTGTATGATCAGGGCACATGAAGCCCTCTGGGCTGTCAAAAGATTATTGTAAACTGAATTCCAGCAATGACTGTTTATAATGTATATTTGGGCTAAAATGGCCTACTGTAGCCTACAGCTAAAGGTGAGAGAAAGGAGTGGGGGAATGCCATTTTAAACAGCTTGGTTTTGAGAAGGAAGACAGGATTTGATCCCACAATGCAAAGGCAGACAGGAGTAATGCTTTTCAGACAGGATTTACCCAAATTTTCCCAACACTATCCAGTTGGTCTGAAGAAATCCAGGATGTCATGGCAGACATAATACAAGCAAGGCGGTTGGGCCAAGCAGCATGTGACATACCAGTGAGTCAAGCATTATGACATGCTAGTATAGATTGTCCCCTGGTCTCTCATTTTGCCTCAGCAATTGTGACCTATGCTACCCCATGGCGTTGTGTGTGCCTTAACTTTCAGTCCCCGGGGGATTCCTGAAATTAACCCATACTGTAAATTTCTGCTCATGTAAGTGTGTGTGTAAAATAAGTTTCCTAATTTAATTCAGAAAACAATTATGCAACTGACAAATTGATAAATTGTTTCCCATTTATTCAAAGGATATTTTTATTCTGAATTGATGGCAAAGGAGAAGGGGACAGGATGAGGTGCCTGGATGGAGTCACTGGGGCAGTGGGTGTGAGCTTAGGTGGACTCCAGGGGATGGTGGAGGACAGGAAGGGCCGGAGGAGTGTGGTCCATGGGGTTCTGATGGGTTGGGCATGACTTTGTGACTAAGCAAGCCAGCAAACAAATATAGATCGATAGAATATAGATATAGTTTCTTTTTCAGCTTCTGGATTTTCATATGCTTTTCATCTGTTCATCCCACCCCTCACCCCCTTTCCCATATCTATCCCTCTAACATCAATTAAATTTAGGCAGGGCATAGAACATAAATAAGAAATGGATGAAATTTAAATATATAATATAAAGTATAGGGAAAAAAACAGGGCGCGAGAAAGGAAAGGGATCAATGGAGTCGGTTTAGAGACCTGTTGTTAGATTTTAAAGGCTTAAGTGGGCCAGGTCCTAGGAGCAGGTGTTTTGCCTGGAGGAAAACCGCTCCTTTATTTGGATTTGGAAGCAATAAGCATGCTTGTGGATGAAGATTAAACAATATTTTATGCTCCCTTTTGTCTCCAGGCATTCTGAAAGAGCAACAATAGAGGGATCCCTGACGCTGGCCAACTTACTGCAGCTTCTGCAAGGCAGATCTTTGGTGACGTTCCTTACCTTTGCCCCTCTCAGGAGCTACACTCCCGCAAGCCCTGGAGACTAAGATGGTCTCATAATTAAACACATATTTTTGAAGGCTGGTTTCTTAGCCTGATGGCCAACCGCTCTCTTGTGCCTCTCTTAAGAGAAGCTCACGTGAATGAACAGTGACCGGCTTCACGCATCTTAGGATCACCCACATTCCCAGGTAATGCATCCCTGCTCCAAAATAACACATTTTTCTTCAATAAGACACAATTCCTGCAAATTGCTACAGGGTCTCTACCAAAAATGCAGCATGGAAGAGAAATGTTATAGAAATGTTATAGAAATGGCATAGAAATGTTATAATGATGATGATGATGATGATGATGATGATGATGATGTTGACTGTCTTCTCGCAATACAGTCGGCTTCTGGTGTCATTTCCCATGCAGTTGGGCCTCCTTCCATATGACCTGCTTGATGGTCAAGATCAGTGTTTGAGAGCTCACCTTCTCGCTCATGTGAGCTCAGGCGGGCAGGTATAAGACTCGGGCTTCTTAGTGGTGGTGCCAAACCTCACTGCAAATCTCCCAGGCCCCTTCCGGGCCAACAGCAAATCACAAGAAATCCAGTGCAACCAGCAAATGTGGGATATCCTGAGATTATCTCGAAGGGTACTTCATTCGCAAAAGCTTTGGAGGGGATTTCAGAGGAGAATTGGTGGTGGTGTTTCTTCTTGCTGTCGTGCTGCCTTAGAAAGTTCCCCGGCTCCACTCCTTTCGGCTCACAATTGCCTCTCCCTCTTCACCCCCCGCAAACAGGAGGGGCTCCCATCTCCAATAGCAGCACCTGCAGTCGCGACACAGACACACTCTGCCGAGTAAGGCCAGGAATATGACAGGCCTGTAATCAGGGACCGGACTGTGCCACATGGGGGGTTGCACATTGTGCATTAGGTTAATTTTGTTTTCCGAAGCAATCCAGTCGGAGGCAAGTAGCGCCTGCTTTGAAGGCAAGGGCAGAATCGGCTGCGTAGGTGCTGCCGAGGAGCCCAAGACGCCCTTCCCCCCTGCACGCTTGGCTTCGTCTCAAGGCACTCCTAAGCCAGGACGGTGCCACGAGTGACACGTGAGTAGGAGGGAGCGTGACAGATGGGATTGCCAATAATTGCCGAGCACGGTGCACTTGCAGAGTTTCTTGCACCAGGACGGCATTGCTTCTCGCCCCGGTACTTCAGTTCTCTCTTTCCTTTCTCGGCTTTGGGAGGAGAAAGAAACAAACAGAACAGAATCATTGCCTTTGGACGGCTGCTCTCCCGAAAGACAGCCCTGGAGCAATTGAAATACGAAGCAATGAAATCAATCAGGTGCAGACTCGTGTGTTCAAGCTGGCTGGCGGCTGCTGAGAGGTTTAGGGCTTGCGCCTCTCTAAACATGCACAGGACTGGACCGTAAAGATCCTTCTGATCAACCGGGAAAATCACTCCTAGCCCAGCCCACTAGGACCCCGTGCCTCCAGATATGCGGCATGATGGGATCCCAGCCATGATAGCTGCTGGCGATGCTGGCTGGGGATGATGGGTGCTATAGTCTAATATAGCGATATAGCTTGAGAAGCCTGCTCTGGCTGTGAAAGAAGGGCAAGCGCTGGAGTGGTGAACTAGACGTGCCACACCGAGTGGGAGCAGAACTGCGAGATGTTCCGAGTGGGTCTGCTTGCACTGGCTCCCTCGTCTTGACGGGCTATTTCTCCTGCTCCCATGCACCGCAGTTGTCTTCCTCCTCCTCTGAGAGGCTCCCTCGCACCCAGGGACAATGCCATGGGGTGAATGCGGCGGGGCTTGCTTGCACGGAAGGTCGGTGGCCATGCTTGGAAAGACAGCCTTGTCTCGTGCCTGCGGAGGAACGGAGAGCCCCAGCTGAAGGTCTCGAATAGTCTGAACGTTGTCTCCTTAAGGAAAGCACTTCCCCTCTTGCAGTGTGTCTCCTGGGGTGGCATCATCTTTAATTCATTGCACACAACTGCACAATGAGTGGCAATGAGCACGGCAACAGGGCCAGCCGTGCAGCACAGTTCCAGGGCACTTTTGTGCAAGTTCTCCGGAAGGAGAGATTGCCAGAGAAGGAACTGTATCACGTCCCGGGCTCTCGTTTGCCACAGCAGCACCGGCATTACGACACTGCATTGGCACCCACCTTCTTCTTCTTGCAGGATGCCCAGGGAGGCTTAGATACCCTCCCGTGCGCCGTTGTATCCTCACAACAACCCTGTGAGGTAGGGCAAACTGAGGGACCTTGTGCGTGACTGGCCAAAGTCACCTTTACGGTCAGATCTCTGGGGTCCCAGTCCAGCACTCACACCTGCTTGCTTAGAGGAGGAGCAGATGCAAAACAACCAGGTTCCAAAGCTTCTTTCTTTTGTGGGGCAACGGCCAGAGTCAGGCTAGGCCTGGAGAGGACTGCATTCGAAGGCCTCCTCAGTCGGAGAACTCACAGAGGATCAGTTGCTGTGTCTTCACCTAACCTACCTCGCAAGGTTGTTGTGAGGACAGCAGGGGGCAGTGGTCAAAAAGCAATGCGTTCCCCCCTGAACTCTGTAGAGAAAGGGGGGGGGGAATAGAATGCAATCAAATAAAGAAGAAAGGCACTTCTCTTGTCCTGCCTTCTCCCCCTCCTTAATTCCAGGATGTCCAGACAAAT
Source organism: Varanus komodoensis (assembly GCF_004798865.1). NCBI lineage: Eukaryota > Metazoa > Chordata > Lepidosauria > Squamata > Varanidae > Varanus > Varanus komodoensis. Next base: position 15,370,297 of record NW_025335549.1, on the reverse strand, counting down.
TTCTCAGATTCGTTCTGCAGTTATAGCACCTGAGGCTTGGGCAGATTTTTCTCCTTCACTCCCATCGCCTCTCCCTTCTGCATTGATGAGCACATATCCCCGTTAATGAAACATGGGAAAGACAGGCGTGTGTGATTGCGGCATTGTTTTCTTTTGAATGGCAAATCAGGGTGGAATTTGAAGTAAAATAAACTCCCCCCAGCCCGCCCTGCGATGGCAAGGTGGATTGTGTTTCTATTCAAATCGCAGCCCTAGCTGATCAATTTGCGTTTGCTCCCCTAAATTAGCAACCTGATCTGACCTCTTTGAGTGATACGTTCCTTCTTTTGGGGTGATATTTTTGAGGTGTGTTATTGAGGTGTGGCTCTGAGGGCATCCTTCATCCTCAGCAAGGGGTTCTTGCACAGGCCGAGCTTTACCTGCTTTAGATAAAAGCAGGACCTTTGTCTTTCTTTCAGCGGCCGTTGCACAGCCAATAGGCAAAGGCTATCAGAAAGCAGTCCCTGTCATTGCAAGAAGAGAGAGAGGGAATGCGAGGGGTGGGTGACGGATATTGCATCTGCAAAGAGTTCAGAAGAGTCCAGTGGAGGGGACTTGGGGACCATGTGAGGCTCTCCAGAAAGGGTCCTTGCCCCACAGCCAGCACTGTCATTCTGCAAGGAGGTGGGATCCTTGTGGCACGGATAAAGCGATCGCTCCGCGTCTGTTAGAAGGCTGCTCAGATAAATGTGAAAGAATAGGTCTGACCAGCCAAGCTTCTTGGGTCTGTCACTCTAACTGGGCGCAGACTTTGCTCCAGGAGAAAGATCTGCTTGAATTATGCCGATGGAGATCAGAATGGAGACAGACCATCCTTTCTCTGTCTGCTTCGGGAAAGTTCAATAAAACGCACTCTGAAGTTCAGGAAAGGTATGAGCCGTTTCCACAGGAGCCATTTAAGGTCAGCTTGGATTGGGAAGTGACATCACGGAGGCGGCATTGTGTAAGTTCAAAGTGTTTAATGTTCTGCACTCCTGAGGTTTAAAAAACCCCAAGCGGTCTGTCCTTAAGGGCACAGAACTCATGGCCTGTGGGCTCAATCCAGCCCACTTGGCCTCCCCAGCCTGGCTCATGGGCCCTTCCCTGGGAAGAGTATATTTGTCAGATGTAAGTTCCACCGCATCCAATGAGGGTTCCTTCCAGGTGAGGGTGTATGGAGCTTCAGGCTTCAGTTCCCATCATCCTTCACCATCAGCTATGCCAGTTAGGGCTGGTGGCAGTTGTAGTCCACCCGCACCTGGAAGGCAATGTGGTTTTCACCTCCACTTTAAGGATTGGCCACCTCCATTCCGACTTCTGGTGTCTGAACCATTGCAAGCTCAACAGAACTTCCATACTCATTTATTAAGTAAGAATACATTAAACAAGAAGCTGCAGTGATTGATGGTGTGTTGATGGCTGCAAGAATTTTAATTGTTCAATATTGGGCGTGAGGTGAAAACAGAGGTGCCGGCCATCTTACAGCAGGTGTGAAATGCTGGACTGAATTTGAAGGTAATTTATATTCCGTGATCTAAGCAGCTGTGGGGAGGGGGCCGGGTGGAGAATGAGATATACGGAAATGGCAGCATCTTTCAGTACTGGGCACGATGTAATAGGGCTCGGATGAGTAGCTGGGCTGATACAATGTCAGTAGCCAAGGTGAAAAAATGTAATGAACTCGTTGGGTAATTGGACATGATATGAAGTGAGCGAAACAGCCAAACGGTGCTCATCTGTGTTTATTTCTTTGTTTGGTATATTGAATCATAACTGTAATTAGATTTAGATTTTAATATTTTGATATTGTAAGAATGGATTTGATATGCTAACAAAATGCAAAGAAAGAGTGAGAAGAAGCAACGCATAGCACGGCACAGCAAAGGACAGAGGCGGAGCTGGAAAAAGAAGGATTGTTCTAGCTTGGAATATGATTTGCTCTCCATACCAAACCTTGATCCAGCAAGAGGGGCAGTAAAATAAATAGCCAAATAACTAGTGAAACAACTGCCAAAATGGGCAGTAAAATAGCTAGGCTTTCTGTGTATGGCTGGTGAAGTCACTCCCTATATATCTCCATATGCCCTTGTACCCACGTCTTTTGAAATATTTTTCAGTGGACAGTAGGGACACAAGGTCACAAGGCCTGGGAGTCAGGAGATCCAGGTTCAAGTTGTCCCCTTCATCATGAAGTTCTCTGGGTGACTTTGGGCCAGTCCCTAAACTCTCAGCCTAACTAACTTTTCAGGGTTGTTGTGAGGATAAGATGCGGTGGGTGGGGGGGGGGGGGGGGCAGATGTGAGCTCTCTTGGGTTCCTTGCAGGGGGAAGCATCCATCTTCCTCTTCCCCCTCTGCGCACAGTGTGATGGGAGTGCTCAGTTGCTCTGGACCGCAGCGCTGCGGCAGAATGAATCTCCCACCCTCTGAGAAGGCCACTGGTCAGTTCCATCCCTGGAGGCCTTTGCATTAAGGACTCACACAGAAGTGACCAGGTTCTTCATTCTCGTTCTTCCAAAAGCAAAGCTTCTGGAGGATGAGAGAGGGATGCAAGAATGAAGCATCTCCAGTCTGAATTTGAGGGAGGGGGATTGTGCATCCCAATTAGTTAGAGGCAAAACAAGATCCAACTGAGTCATCCAGAGGGAATCAAAGGGTCCTAAAAGGAAGATATGGGGATGGAGGAGGGAGGGCATCAGAGTAGAATTAGAAACAAGCCAACCTAAGAAAAGCAGTTTTGCAGCCTACTTTTGGCATCTGTATGGGTGACAGCTTTAGACATTCCTTCATTTCAAACACTTGTTAATTCCTCATTATTCCTTCCTTCGCCTGCTTCCCTGGTAGTCATTACTGGCATGGTAGAACCCGCCCCCCCCCCATGACACCTCCAGTTTGTGTTGACTGACAGCTTGATTCTTTCATCCTTACAAGTGGTGATTTATCTTTTATTCATCTCTGCACATTAAGTGCCTGTCAGACTGCCAAGACATTCTCTGTCTCTTCCGTACAGATTTATCATTGTTAAGGGAACTGTGAATTTAAAGGACATGGCAAAGTACCACTGCCACCAGTTGCTTGGAAGGAAGTGCCGAAGACCTCGCAAGAGGGAAGTGGCAAGAATGGGGGCTGCTTTAATGCCACGCGTGCTTCTTGCGGGAGTGAATTCCTTCATGTGCCCTGTCTGGAGAACTCCTTCCTTTCATCTGTCCTCGAGAAATCAGCTGCATGGGAGTCCCTTTAACCCCATCTGTGTAATTTTAGGCACCACATCATTGCCCCTTATCTGTCTTCTCTTGACACTAATCAGCTCCAAATGTTTAGAGATGCGAACTGCCCAGGGAGCCTGTGAGAAATGTAATAATAAACGAATGAATTTGCACCCATGCATGTAAATTAGAGCATGCATTCGTTCCCCTTTATTTGGCCCGCCTGGTCGCTTGCTCACCTTCCTTCCTGCCTTGCAGGCTTGTTGGGCTGCAGCAGCGATTGCGTTGGCAGTCTGGCCTCCTTTTTGCATCGACCACAATGCAGGTGTGAGTGGGAAAGTGTTGTGCCCAGCTCCAAGGAGAAGCTGGAGCTGTGCCGAGCCAAAACCTGTCCCTCAGTTGCCAGAAGGTTCGCTTCCCCCATGAAAGAGGCTTTCATTGATCCGGCCCACGTGCTGGATGCTCCGAATGTGTTTCTGAGCTGACCTAGCCACTGTGCCGCGGCCAAGGGTGTTGCACGCACGCATGTTTTCTTTCCCCTGTCTCTCCCTTGCGCTTTCTCCGCCCTGCCCCTGGCTCTCTGCTCATCCTGCGCTGATAAAGCCCCATGGGAGGAATTACCGCATAATGTCTTCCCCAGGCTTTCACTGAAGTGCGGAAGACTACAGGATGTGGGAGAGATCGTTCAGCCACCTTGCAGTTTGGCGAAGCAGGGGAACCCAACTCCAGCCCATGAGATGTGCTCCGATGCCTTCACCATTCAGTCCCCTTTCAAAGGCAATCTCTTTTCTTGAGAATGAAAAGAATGTGGGTGAAGATTTTCTCAACCGCCCTCCTTATGTTCTTACGGGGATAACCCTGTACCTTCCTGGGTTGGTTCCCATCAGCAAAATCTGACCTTGAAGAAGTGATCCAAATTCTAGCTTGCAGCTCATTCCAATCTGAGTCCATATTACTTTTTAAGTTTTGTTTTGCTTTACTTTTCACATGAAATTCTGGACGTATTTTCAAATGCATGATTTTCCAAATGCACATCTTGAAAAGAATGCATTCTTCTCCCATGATTAAAAATATTTATGTGCATTTCTAAAATCATGCATCTCTGCATACTCATTTTTCTAATGTGCACAATTCTGCATGCTGATTACACAAGTAATACATGTCCTGTGTATTCTCCACCCTGTCACACAACAAAAGACAGCACAAAATGATTGAGCATAGGATAGTAGTAAATATAGACAGTAAATATTTGCATCGCCAAAAAGAGGACCAAGAGAACACCAGCATGCAAATGCCAGTTTATATGTACAAACAAAGATTTAAGAATGATTGCTTGGTTTTAAAGTGAAACAGAGGCTGTCTCTCGCTGCAGTGGGGAAGGCTATGACCATGGAAGCTTCTGTGTTGGGCCAGGAACCTTCAAAGTCCTGCCTTCCTGGCTTCCTCTTTTTCTTGAAAGCCCTCAACTGGAGGACACCTTCAGAATCAAATAGGGAACTGCCTGCAATGTGAAAGAGACGCTGGGTTAGAGAAGCCCTAAGCTGAGACCTGGTGGGTCAGACTCATCCTGGAGCTCTGGGTGGGTTCCCTGAGGGACACTCCATCACTTGTCATGACTGACTAGAAGATTTTGCCATCTGAAGCAAAGAGAAAGATGCTACACCCTCTCTGCTCTGTGTGCGAACAGAATCGACTCTGATTCAACGCGGCTGCAGGACTCTGGTTGGCATCAAGTACAGCTTAAACAGTCCAAGGAAGGACCAGTGGCCTCCAAGGCCGAGCCTGGCCCCGCTCACTCACGGTTGTCCCAACTGCACCTGTTGGAATTCTGCTTGCAAAGATACTGCGGACGACTCAGAGGTAAAGTTGGGGGGAAATGGTGACGTGCAACAGGCAAATGGCTCATGTTTTGTGGCCTGTCGACCGTTACAAACATCGCTCTTTGTGTGGGGCAAAAAGTTCTTGCAGCCCAGCCTTACCGCTGCGTCCACCCATGGGAATCACTTTTGCTCCTTCTCTGTTTTGATGAACAGAGAGGGAGAGAAATCGATTTATCGTTGCTTCCTCAGGAATGCCCAGATTATATCGCAGGTATTGATTGCCATAAATAAACATGTAAAGCCAAGCAACAAATCACAGAGGCTTTCAGACAATATGGTGCAGTGTTCATGAGGGGACTTTTAATTTCATTTCGTGTATTGATTTGCCTAGACCTATCCAATTTCTTTCCATATTACCTTGTTCATATCCAAGACTTAGTGCTCAGCAGCATCAGGAGAGGTGGTAAATCACATATAGCTCAAGTCCCTTCCCGGTAGATAATAATGAAAATAAATCCTTGTGCACAGACAACCAGCATGGCAGGGGAAAGAAATGCAGCTGATTCCTCTCCTGTGTGAGAACTCAGACAAAACAATAGTTTCCTCTGTGACAAGCCTCTTGTTGGCAGCTGCTGGAGTAACAATGCCCCGTTAAGATACATGGCCAGTGTCTGCTCTGGGCCCTCCAGTACGTGGCTGGGAGTCACCCTGCTTCTGTCCCACAATGCCCTTAACATAGTTGTGCTCAGGTGCATTGTGGGAAAGCAAAATGGGTGCCTCCCACAGCGGATCTGGGATTCTCCATTTTAATTGTCTTGCAATGCCCTGACACAGGGTGGTTTAGCATTGTGGGAAATCAAACTGACTGCCCCGTGTGTGTGTGTGACTGAAGCTTTGAGAACTACCATTTAAATTTATCACAATGATCTGGAGTGAGACTCACTGGGAACATGCAAGGCATTTACATGGCAGCCCTCAGTGGGCACGGGCCGGACGGCTTCTTCTGCCAGAGCCTTGCCTTTCCTGTATCCATTTCAACAGCAAACTGCATTCCAGTTTGCAGTTAGGTTTAGAAACTGCGTGTTTGGGGAGTTTGCATTGAAATGTGGACTAAACATATTTGGGTCACCCATTTCTAAGCCTGAGCATTGAGAATTATGGCATTGTATCTCAGATTCTCTGCCTCCTCCTCCTGTTTATACCCCACCAGAACTTTTTTATTTGTGTGCAGTGCTGGACTCTGGGAGGGAAAGATGGGGTTGTGAGATGGCATCAAGCTTAAAATGGAAGCACTGGGTTATCCCCCAGTTCACACAAGCATCCTTCTCCCATCCTTATGCTAAATGCGTAGGAACACAGGACGTTGCCAGCTCGGTCTCCTGTCTTTTTCTTTAATGGGAGATACCAGGTGCTCCGGGTCGGTTCTTGTTCACGGGGGGGTGGGGGGGTGGGAACGACACCCTACCACAGTCAGAAAACTTCAGGAGCCATTTTATCATCAATTATGATCAAACACATTTCTGGCATTTAGTCTTGTCTCATGATTGATCAAAGTTTAGTATAATTTGTTCATTCTGGCTCAGTGACAACATTTGCATTTTCTTTCTCTTTCTGTGCTTCTCTCTCTCTTTCTTCTGCTGACAACTGGCTGGAAACAAAAGTGTGACTTGTCAGCCCTCATGCAGCAAGTTTGGAACTAGAGATCAAGGATCTTTAACAAAAAGATGAGATACATTTTTAGAAGGTGGATTTGCATCTCCTGCTAGATGTCTGGGTGGCGCAAGGATTCCCGTGGCAAGGACTTCTGATTCCTGATTATTTATCAAAGGCGTTCACAGTAGCACAAGCTTCCTGAGATAGACTGGTCAACAAATACAGGTTGATTTTTGTGAAGGTGGGCCAGGCTGTGAGGTGCATTCAGTTCCTCTGCTACAGAAAGCAAATTCCTGAATTTGAAGGGTATGTCTTTTGCCGCTGCCACCAGCAGCAAATAATAATAAAAATAACACCCCCAGTTACACAGTTTTGAAGCTCTAATCTTTGCGTAAAGCCAGGGAGGAGGTGGTCCTTCCAGAGTGCCATTCTGGCCATGGTGTAAGGGTACCCTCTGGTGTGCGGTTGTGCAAGGCAAGTGGCACGCGTCCTGACGGCTCTCCAGCGATCCTCAGCAACCCACAGTAAGAGGGCTCTGCCGGGTTCAGATGGCACAAGATGCCATCACAGCTTTCAACAACCCTAGCACAAGCCATGCATTCTCAGGGTGGCTTGTCTGTGAAACGTAGGCCTCTTGGCAGAAACTGGGCTGGTTCACAACCCTGCGTGGCTGATCACCCAAGGTTGTTGTGTCATGGTGACGTGAGTCACATGTTCTTATATGCACTTCTCTGCATCTTTGTTCTTCATCGGCCTTCTTCCCATAGAATGTTTGGATGCATTGTCCAAAAGTTGCTCAGGTGTTTTCCAGTGTTCACTCAGCATACACACTTTCGGTGGAAGAGACCAAAGCACTCTGATAAGTAAAACCTAAACACACACACCGTCACCAACGCAGGAGACTCCTCGACAAATGCATGGGATGCACATGCATTAATCTTTGTTTTAGGCAGCAGGGAGTCATTGATCAAGCCTATAATTAAGACAAGCCCAGTCTGTCCATCTCAGATTAACACAGGCAAAACTGAAATCTGTGTGATGAATATCCGCCATCAGCCAAGCAGACTCACTAAATTCCATAGTTCTTGGTTTTTGCTCCATTAAGCCCTAAATTATTACAGTGACAAAGGCACGGCTGGCTTTTCCCCTTGTAATTTTCTGGGCTGATTGTATGGATTGGACTTCTAAGTTCAAAAGAGATGTGAAAATAAATGAGGCCAACTCTAAGTTACTACACCAATATCTGATCATTTTCCATGTCCTCCTTCAATGAGGAGCTGAAATACAGATACGGATTCTGCCAGTCTGATGGATTAGCACCCATGCTGGGTGGTACCCTTTCAATTTTCACAACAGCCTTAATGTAGCTTTGCTCTGAGGCATTGCTGGAACTCCGAAAAGTGCTCCCAGATGTTTGCTGGGAGTGCCATTTCCACTTTAGATGTTTCTATCCTTGCCAATTGCCTCCGAGATATGAGGAAGCGGTGTGAAGGCCCTTTCCTTCAGAGCTGGAGTATCCTGATTGCGGCATCCAGAATTCTGAAAGCTGGATCAGAGCTGATGATCCTGAGAGCAGAAATTGCTTCCTTGCCAGGAGATTCATCTTCTCCCAGGAACACATACCTCCAAGTGAAGGGTCAGTCCAGAGCCAGGAAATTTGCATGCGGATGGGTGGGGTAGCATTTGCTCCTTGTGTCCGTTGGTATTCTGAAGCTAAGCCCTGGCGGGGCTGCCCCAAGACCCTTTCCTCCGTCTTGTTGCTCTCTCACTTTTCATGCACCAGAGCCGTGAATGGGGCTGTCGAATCTTCCTTCGATGTGACAGCATCTTCCGCCACATCTTCCTAGGGGAGGCTGCAGGACTCAGAGCCCTCTCCTCCGTCACGGTGCTGCCACCACCGGGCATGTGCTGCGTGAGGCAGCCATCTCACGCCACCTGATGACAGGGGCGGCCTCTTCCACATTGTTTGGCTCAGCCAGTGATGGCGGTGAGAAGAAAAAGCGGGAGATGCCCCTGCCTCTGTTAAGCCAGGGTGCGGTAGCCATGAGGAGGAGGAGGAGGAAGAGCAACGATGGCAATGGCTGTAAGAAGGTAGGGAGATCCCTGGAGACCTCAGGAGCCTGGAGCCAGCATGGACTGTGAGAAGCCAAGGAGCTCGGGGTCTTTGGTTAACTGTGATCAGCACACATGTCATGGCAGCTGAGTTCCTTTAAAATATTTGACAGTGTGTGCGTCCTTTCCTGATGAGCTCTTCTGCGTATTGTAAAGGAGAAGGATGAACCGAATGTTACACATGTCGCTTTCACAATGCTGGTGCACCCCTCTCTCTCTCTCTCTCTCTCTCTCTCTCTCTCTCTCTCTCTCTCTCTCATTTTATCCATTATCTGTCTCATGAACTGTCTTTACTCAAGCATAAATATAAAGTTCAAATGAGCCCTCAGATGGATTCTAGCCTGACATGTATATTATCCAGTCCCCTGGATTTTAATATCACTGCATCAGGTGACAACCGATGTAGCAGGGCTGCATAAAACTTCAGTCTTTTCGGTCTCCGGTGAATTTAGGCTGTCTTCATAGTGCTTTCATTCTGAAAATGTCACTAATTCAGAGAAAATACATTGCAGCAGATGTTTCTCGGTTGGATTCTCCACGTTTCACTGAAGCTTAGGGTGGGGCATGGGATTATGCAGGATTCCACCTATGAGAGGTTGGGGACTAAAGGCGGAGGCCTCTCTGGCATGGGAAAACCTATCCCAGCTGCCTCCCTGGAGCTTGCAAATGTACTTTGGAAGGGAGTGAAGCAGTTTAACAGGGAGCAGGGCAGGAGGTGGGGACTTGCGTCAATTCATATTGGCGTCCGAGTCTCCTTTGTATCCTGGTTGATTGACAATGTCCCTCTCGATAGAAACAAGGGTGCTTGGTGCGGACGTGAAAGGAATCGCCGCTTCCGTGCCTCGTTTGGAGCACAAATCTTGCGGTGACTTAGAGTGGAGGCGACGGGACTGTACCCTTGATCACTTTCTCTTGGCGCCCGGCTTTAGGGCCGCAAATCACTGGAGGCAGCAACACGCCACTGGTCACGAGCATTGGCACAGCTCCTATGCACAGCTTTCTCTACAGTTTCTGTTACTCATTCCAGCCAAGCCCTGAAGCTGCAATTCCTAACAGCTGAAAATTAATGTAAATGCCATTTGTATTTTGCTTACAAGACAAATTGTTTTTGAATAATTTAGATGGACTTTCTTTCCCGAAGCATACTCAAATAATCCTCTTTTTATTGTTCCATCGTATACCAGCAAGAGCGTCTAAATTACAAATATTGACGCTCTAATTTCTTTTAAAATAGCTGCCAGTAGGACCTGATGGATTGAATTGAACTCTTCAGAATTAAATATTCTTTTTCTTAACACAGATTTCCAGTGAGGGGAGCTCACACTGGCAAACTGAGAGGTATTTCTCAGAGCTGTTCTGACTCAAACGCTTCTTGAGGACTGTGGGAATGTTTTGCACCTTCAAAGAAAAGGACCAAAACGAAACATCACTGTCTGCAGAAGGTGTCTTGGTCTTTGATTGTAGTGACTTTCTGCTGCCTGATCCCGGAAGGCAGATATTACTGTTCCTTGTTGGCCTAACCCGTTTTCCTTGTGGAGGAAAATGGCAAAGTTTATGAAGACTCAGCATGAATCACTGCTCCCCTATGTCGTTGTTGCTATTCATACAATAATTGCATGCTCTCATTTGATAGGAACATAGGAAGCTGCTATATACCAAGTCCATGGTCCATCCAGCTCAGTATCGCCAACACTGGCTGGCAGCTGCTGTCCATTCTTCTGCAGCCCTCCTGGAGATGCTGAGAATGGCACCCGAGCCCTTCTGCATGCAAAGCAGGGGCCCTGCCCCTGAGCTAAGCCTCCCTTGGGAACTCCAGAAGCTGCCTTGTACTGCATCAGGCCCAGGATCCCTTTAGCTGGCACTGACTGGCAGCAGCTCCCCAGGAATCCAGGCAGGGTTCTTGCCCAGCCCTACTGGGGAGAGAACCGGAGAGCTTCTACATGCAAAATGGGGCCCTGCCACGGAGCTGCAGGCTTTCCCTGGGCCTAGGCGCTCCTTCTCAACCACATCCACAAAGTCCTCCTTCGCACTGCCCTTTTATCTTAGTAACTTCTTCAGGGACAGGGCAGAATGCAGGGAGTTCCTCTTTCCATCCCTCTTCCCTCAGGAGGAACACAGGAATGGGGGAAATGTTTGCATCCTTGCACAGCTGCCCACCCTGGGGCTATGAGAAGTCAGTGCTTCCTTCTCCCGGATTTTTGGGAGGGAGAACGTCCAACAGCCTTGCGGGAAATGTATCCAAGTTGCCATGGCCTTCATACTGGATAGCAGCTTGAAGACTTTGACGTACCTGAGGAGGGGCCAGCAGGGAAGTGAGAAGTTGTCCCTCCGTGGAGGTCTGCATGGGGATTCCCCAAAGGCCCCCAGGGTCCGAGATGGCTGGGATCCGTTCCTTGCCTCTACAAAGGGTCTGGCACTGCATACGGTGGGACTAAATGCAGGCTTGCAGAAGTGAAATCTAATTCACCGATAAATATAATATAAATTCTGTAAACAAAATTAGAAGCCTTTATGCACGACTTTATGCATAATTAGCTCTTAAAGTATTTTGAGAATCACTTTATTATGGCATTTAGAAAGCGCTAATTTTCATTTCCCTCTCCTTTTTCTTGTGAACCTGCTGGTTGCGAGCATCGCTTTCTCTCCTGCTGTTTCCGCAGTCTGCTGCTTGCCTTCTGCCCTTGCTCACCATGAAGGGAAGGTGAGCGTGGCGGATGATTCCGGATGCCATGTGGGACTCTCTCTCGTCCCACTTCCCCCAGAGGGAAACCAGTGGGATTCTAACAGCATGTTCCAGTGAAGGACGCGGTCCCCATGAAAGCAGGACCTTTCACCTGCTCTGGATATTGTTCTTACACACCACCCAGCCATCTCTGGCTCATGGCAGCCCTGCGCATGAGTGTCCCCACAATGTCCGGTCCTTCACAGCCCTGCTCAGCTCCTGGGGCAGTGGCTCCTTCATGGAACTGATCCATCGCATAGTCGGCTTCCTCCTCCTCTTCCGCTTTCGACTTTCCCTAGCACGAATGCATCCAGTGAGTCTGGATTTTACTCTAGAGCTATCCATGGCACTAAACCCAGTCCCCCAAAGTAGGTTCAACATCATGGACAGTTCCTTACAAGTTGAGAGTAAAATCCAGAGTGAATCAACAGCCCTGATCACGTGGGAGTCATCAGGTTCTGCTGGCCGTCTCCAGCCCAATCCGCGCATGTCCATTCCAAAGGTCTGTGGTGATACGACTTATACAATACACAATGTAATTGGACTCTTTCTATGCAATTTAGAATTCCCTGTTGCCAGTTGCTTCCTCAACATGTGCTCAATCACACGTACACATTTGCACCTGTCAAAGAAAGGGGGGTATATTATCGATAGTTGGGAGGTTGTTGCTTATGGATTACTATTACTGGATTATATCCATGATTATCTATAGCCTATAGAAAGAAGTGTCAAAGTCCCCTTTACATCTTTCCCTTGTTTTGACCTGGTGGTTTCATTTGTTTGGGATGTGAACAGCAGGGGTGACCCAGAAGCATTATGGGAGGTGAAGATGGCAAGAACTGTATATTATCACTTAGTTTGGACGTGGTCCCAGTGGCTGGTAAGAAAATGCATTCTTGTTGCTTTTTCTTGTTTAAAAAAATGGAAGTGGAAAGGCTGTGGCAAATGCCACGAAAGGTTTCTGGGGTGCATTGCTGCTTGTAGACACAATGCAGCTTATGCTGGGATTAATTTATACTGTAGTACCTTTTGGGTATCTTTTGTGTTGCTTGGTACATTGTAAGTTCATTCTCCCCCTGTGAAATATTGACTGACTGACCACAGGGTATGCGTTGATTAAATGTTTGCCAGGTATGAATTGAGTCTGATCATAAATTATGATCAGTTAATTATTGGGGAGAAAATGAGAATGCCTTTTGAAATGCCTTTTGGAAAATCATTACTCATGGCAATGATGCCAGAGTATCATTTAGCATTTGCAATCTGCTCATTTGTATTCATATGAGCAGCAGGGAGACAATCTTACTTGGGAATAATCCAGTTCTAAAGAAAACTTCTACATGTTATTGTATAATATTGAGCTCAAAGGCTGAACTGTCTGATTGGATTTCTTTTTTTAACCCTATGCAGCCTGCAAGTTCTCTTGGGAGGCAAAAGTTGCAACACCACATAAGTTTAGACAGAAAGTAAGTCTTCAGCTCCCAGCATGCCCTGGCCAGCCCTGGCTGGAGGGGTTCTAGACAACCAAAAAACACAGCTCACATTGGGAGCATCCATTTGCAACAAGGGGTCTGACTCTGTTGTGGTCTATATGGGTCTCTTGTTTTACCTGCAAGGTTCCTTGATCTGTAGTATCCTTTACCAGCTGAATGTTCATGCCTTAGAAGATCTCTGCCCAAATAACCGTGTTTTGGAACAGCAAGTCTACTGGAAAGACATCCTATTATAAGTCGCTGAACAAATGAAGGTTCTGTTTTGGATCTTGTCCTTGTTTTGACACCTCTTTTTTCCTAGGATACAACCTAGCTCTCACTTCTTCTGTTATGCTAATTTGATGAAGAAAAACACTCAGTTTTACAATACAGTAACAGATTTAAAATAGAAACGGAGGGAGATGTGTGCTTACACACAGATGTGTGTAAGCTTCCAGACTTGGAGGTGTTCATGTACCCTGTGTCACGGTGAGGTGCTGCAGTGAGCATTTCTTCTAGATCGCTGTTTCTCAGCTTTCTAGATTTAGTGCCAGGGAAGGGGAGGGAAGGAAGCAGCTTAACAGCACAGTCCTGGTCTCCCCCACTTGCTGCCAGCTTGCTCCCTTTTTCCTCTTCCAAGGGACAGTTGCTTCCCTGGGTGGTGGGGCAGCTAGTCTGGTTCATTCTTACAAGCTGTGAGGAGGCAGAGCAGGGACTCCAGAGAATCATCTGGCCTCGCAGACAATGCCCAGAGGCCGTAGGTGTTCCCCTGAGAGACCAAAATGCCTGGGGAGTTGAGAAGGTCTTCATCTGGTGCCAGAAAGAGTGCCGTGTAGTCATCAGGGAAGTCTCTCTGGGCAACTCATTCTGCAGTTGGGGTGCCGCAAGAGAGAAGAGATGCTTCTTGGTAACCACACACCTCATGTCCTTTGCCGGAGTTCCTGAGGAGAAAGACCGCTGAGGGCCATCTTGGGGTCTGGGCACACATATGTGGGAGGAGATGGTCCCTCTGCTCTCCTGGCCCTGAGCCGTTCAGACTTACACAAATTTGTCCGTTCATCTTATATGCCATTACAGCTAGAAATACGGAACCTATGCATGCCATGGCCTATTGACTTAATAGGAGTCGCTGTATTGAGCCATTCCAGGGAGGCATCCATAGCACAAAGATGATGGCTGCGTTGTAGCTTTCATCAGCAACTCTGCCCTAATGCATAAAACATCGTGCATTTTTGCTTTTCTGATTCAAATTCACAACCATTTCCAAGCATGTCATATACAAATGGGCAAGTCTCCGCGCTGCTGGTCCGTGGGAACTGAATTCGCTAGCAAATTTCATCCTGAAATGTGAAATCATTTTCTCATGTATGAGATACAGCATAGCCTACAGAAATGTGTAGATGGATCAATATTAGTTCTTTCTACTCCACAAAACATTCTTTTACATGTCATGTTTCTTAATGAGACTTAGATGTATATGTGTATAACATCCATGGTAATAAGCACTGATAAAATGTTTCGCATCTGGATCATAAGATGCACGCAGACTTGCAAAATCTCAAAGAAGGAAAAATAATGACGATATTGAGGAAAGTGTTCTGAAGCAGATCCTGAGCCCCAAATGATAGGTTTTCCTGGGGGAGAATAACATTCTATTTATTTCCATCCCACATTTTTTCCTTTCATACAGAACCCAAGATAGCTGCATAGCCCTTCTCCAGCAAAAACCCTGTGAAGTAGCTTGAGAGGAAGAAACTGGTCCAAAGTTACCAGTTAAGCTTCACAGCCAGATGCAGACTAAAACCCAGATCTGTTGGGTTCCCAGACCTCCGCCCTCACCACCACACCACACTGGCTCTTTTGGAAAAAGCAGACAAGTGGATCTGCGAACAAATCAAGCTGAAATTGGCCCTGCAAATAAAAATGATGAAACGGAGTGTCACATTTCAGGAACATCTTGAGAAGGCAGGGCTAACCGGAGAAGTCAGTCATGCCAGGGAAAGTCAAAGGCAGAAGAAGACAAGGAAGACCAACTGTGAGATGGATGGACTCCATCAAGGAAGCCGCTGCCTTGAGCTTTCAAGAGCTGAGATGGAGTACCAAGGGCAGGACATTTTTGGTTGCCATAAGCTGGAGATGATTGGGCATCTCATAAGAGCAACACCAAAATGGAGCTTTGGAAGCAGGAAGAGCACTGGAATGCAAAAACACTCAACTGTAGGCAAGTTAGGATAGACAAAATGGTCCTACATTCTCCAGTCAACCACATTGGCTCAGGAATACTGGGAGTCATAGGACAATTTCCTGCCTAAACGGCACTGTAAGATGTTCTCCAAGTAAATATTGCCCTGTGTTATTGTTCCCCTGCAAAATGGTCTCTTTAACCAAATATTGATAACGAACCCAACAGCTTTCTTCAGGTCACAAGCCATTTACATATAGCAAGAAAAACTGGCCAGTGTCTATATGCTTTTAAATTATCCCCATTTTCAAAATTGCTCCCCCTCTCTCTCGTTTTGGAGCAATATTGGGATTATTCCTTAACTGGTACATCATGAGTTGCTCTAGTTGGGTTTCTTTACAAGGATTATGCATAAATTCTCTTCCTATGATGGCAGGGGCTGGAAAACAACTCCTGGCAGTCGTATACCCTTGCACCATAAAAAATCTCCTACCGTTTCCTTTTATTGTTGCATTCTTGTGGAAGATAAAAGCCTGTTGTATGCTAATAGGGGCATCTATTATTGTGCCAATATACCAGCAATTTCTATGACTTGGGTCTAACTTGTTTGCATTTTTACTTTGATCTACAGCTTCCCTAAATTACATTTATAATTAACCTCTTTCATGTCTGCATATTTAAAGACTGTTCCATTCCTTACTAAATTCCCCTAATGAACTCCGAGTTTTCAAAGGCATTGGTCTTGCCATCAGGATCAAATGCAGCTCAGCACAGTTAGGCAAGCAGAGCCTAATGTGGCCGGAGTTGTCTAGGAAAGAGCTGGGCAGCTGCCCACCTTTCTTTAATATCTCTGTTTCTTTGCAGAGATGATCCCAAAAGTAATAAACTCCATCAATTGTATCCTGGGGTGGACTAGTCCAACATTTTACCCAGTGCATTTATCATGCTTCAATCAATCTGTTGCCAGTTACTAAAAGCCATGGAATCTGAATTCCAAGGAGATGTGAACTTTTACAAAGGATCCTGTATCTTAATCTGGGGTGCATTGGGTGGTTAAGAATAATTAAGTGTAGTTCAACAAAAGCACACCAAATTTCCATATTTCTAAAAATTATGCCTAAAGGTTACTCTTTCAAAAATGGAAGGTTCCGTTAATTGCCCTCTCTCTGGTGCTGAAGATTTAATTGTCAATCTGGTTGAAAAGGCATTTTAATGCAGAATGGAAAGGAGTCCCATTTTGTTATTTGCCTCAGAGAAGGGATGTGTGGATTTTTATTTTTTTAATCAGACTTTTTTTTTTTTAAACGGGAGAATTTAGTTTGACTTGTACTAATTCACAGTAGTGTAAATTTGCCCTCACCCAAATGAGCAGATGTGAATTAACTGGGGCTAATGCATATCTGCTAAGAGTTCACCCACATTGCTACTTGAAGCAGCAAAATGCTAGGCAGAATATAATACGCAAATCACTAGTTTAATCTCTATTACCCAAACCATCTCCTACTTTAAAAATAAAGTTGAAATAATTGTGTGTATGGCAGGAATGATTGGAGTTTGTTGCAAAGTCTTTCCAGAACTGAAAAGTTCTGGCAAAACATTGGAGTGCAATCTTCTAAATCATTGTTTTCATACAATCTTCCCAATTATAGACTCTGTTGAAGTTAGAGTTTTCAGAACACACAGTGTGCACAATATTGAATTTGGCAGGTTAATGCTTAGCACAGCAATATTTACCAGATCGCTTTCTTGACTGTCTGCGAGCTGCAAAAACTGAACCTTGCTGCCGTTGCCCTCTGGGAAATCAGACTGGCTGACACAAGTCTTCTCTACATGAGCCAGCACTGTGTTTTATTGTCATTACAAGAGCACTGATGAGCATCAAAATGAACCTTTACATTCTGTATTTTTCCAGCCAGCCATTCACTGCTATGACAAATTATAGCAATATCTGTATGCATGATCTAACTCTGGTTACTATCTGCAGAGAAGCATTCTGTAGCAGGTGGTATTTATGTTCCTTCTCTGGAGGTTAGCGTCAGAAGATATGATTGCTTCAAAATATATTGGCAAAATGATGATTCAGGGGATGTTAGAGCCAAAGACAGACATTTTCTATGAGACCTTGTACTCAAGGTGTTTCTTGTGCCTTGTGATTCCTTATTCATGGCCCTTTGCAGACATTGCAATCTCTCAGGGCTCTCCCATTCTTTCCGAGCCTTTCCGTGGCTTTATTTGGATCAATGCAAGTCTGGTAGCATCTGGACAGGGTGGGTTGAAATTCTTGTGTATGTGTGCAATTCTGCTATACCACAGCACCACCTAGTGGTTGTCATGGAACATACTGAACAGCAGAGAAAGGAGAACCCCAGGGTGGAGGAGGGGCATTAATGGTGATGTTAATCCTGCAAAGAATCCAAAAACAGCCTTGTTTGGCAGCTCGTCCCATTCAACTCACGCATTCTTGTGAGTAATCACATTCAGGATTGAGCTGAAGAAATACTCAGTCTTGGCTGATGGGGATGTGGACATCCAGCCCTGTATTCATCAGTGCTGATGGACAGCATCACTCCAGTTCCACAGAACAAAAGAAGGCCTTTCCCATTAGCTGTTTCTTGCATCTTTCCACTGGGATTTCTTGTATGGAAAGCAGATATTCTGCCACCAAGCTGTTCCTGTAGTCCCTGACATAATAAAGTCAAAACAGCTTGCGAGAGCAATGTTGGGTTCCCTGGAGAAGGGTGCCAGGGACCAGAGATGGGTCAGGAGGCACTTCTGAGCCCGGGGCAGTGTTCTGGGCTAGGAAGGGGAACAGAGGTCACAAGCAGTGTGCAGGGACTCACACTGGCTGTTTCCCCACAATCAGAAAATTGACTTTGGAGCAGGAGAAAGGGGGCACTACATCAGACAGAGACTGGAGAAGCTAGGATATGATCAGTCCTCTCCTCTTCCAAAGTGCAGCCGGGCTGTTTAGTGCAAATACAGGGAATGGAGGATGGGGAATTTTCCCTTACTGCTTCAGCTCTGTTGCTTCAGCCCAGGATGGCATAGGAATCTTGGAGGACCCCACATTTCTGGGTATCCAAGCAGTGGGGGCACCATTCATGAGGCTGCTCCCTTAGTGTACCACCGGCATCGTAACGACGGCATCTCAAAGAGCAGAAAAGCTTCTGCAGGCACCCTCATGTGCTGGTTGTCATCTAGAAGAGGATGCACCTTGTGAAAGTTACTCCTTTTCGCCATCTTGATGAACATCTCCCCGTCTGGATGACTGAAAATGTGATATGGGTCACCCGTCTTAGAATTCCAAGGTCAACGGAGCTTTTCAGGATCTTGCAGACCTTTGTTTTGAAAGTGACAAAACTTTGCACTCACACATCTGATATTGGCAATTGGATCATCGAAGCAAATGCATTATGGGAATGTGCCATTGTAATTCACAGTATTAAGTGGGGTGTATTGGCTGAGTGCAGTCTCTTCAGGCTGAAATTTCATAATTGGTTATGCAGAACAGCAGTTCTGTTCTGTTTCTTTAGGGAAAATCCTATGCAGGGCAGGAGGATGCTGGGAGCAGTAGACTTTTCCCCCTCTTCAAGCAGAATTGCCCCATTAATCATATGAGAAATGATGGATGCAGGGCAACGCAGTTCTTTGTTTCTGCTTTCTTAGTTGTGATGGGTTTTGTCTGTCACTGATGTAGCGTGGCAGCTGGAGTTATTGCTCCATCACAGAAAAAGATACAAGCACTACCTAGGAGTTCCCTGGTCAATACCGCAGGCTGAGACTGGTGATGAGCACACCCGAACTAGGTCCATGGATAGTTCCTATGCGGCTCAGGATAGAAGCTGCCATGGATAAGAAGCCCCACTGACCTAAGAAACATCAGCATCTCAAGATGATCGGGATGGAATCACCCACTGTATGGTTCACCCTTTTGCAGTTGGTCTGTAATATTCGCAACGGTGCTCATGGGAAGCTTGAGGAAGTGATGCACTCAGCGTTGCTCAGGCTTGTTGCATGCCATCAACGTGTCTTCGGTGCATGGTGGCTCTTTGAGGGAAAGCCCTCCAAAATGTCCTGTCCTGAACTGCCCTGCTCAGCCCTTGGAAACTAAAGGCTGTGGCTTCTTCAAGTCAAATCAGCTCATAGTTGGGCTGCTCCTCCTCCTCCTCTCCCTCCTCCTCCTCCTCCTCCTTCTCCCTCCTCCCCCTCCTCTCTTTCACTCCCCCTGTCTGAATTATTAAGAAAAATGATGATGGTAATAACAATACATGTTATATTCCTGTTGAACATTTTCGTCCCTGCCCTTCCTGTCAGCATCAGACTGTTATTCTCAAAACATATGTCTGCAAACCTCTGATAACCCAACATATCTTGTCTTAATGTTGTTAGGACTATTTCCAAGCAGCTCATTTGCCTTCAGCAACCTATAATGAGACCCTCAGATTACATCTCTAGGTTACTCAAGAGGAAAGATACTTACCGAGACAGCATAAAAGTGGCTATTTAACAAGCTAGCAGCCTCTCCTGGTTCCAAGAAACGTCTACCTAGTTTGGCTCCCCTGTCCTCTCATATGCTTTGCGATGTCAGTAAACAGCTCAATTATTGTTGTCCTTGTTACAGGGGTCTGAGTCAAGGGGAGGGCTATATAGTTTTCCACAACTGCACCTGGAAATAGAGCAGAGCCTTCTCAGAAATAAGCAGCAAGGTTCAGGCATGCCAAGAAGATATCGGGATCACGGAGGGCATAGACTTTCTTCAGCGCTAAGCTGGGGAAACCCATTTTTATAGGGAATAATTGGCACTTAATACCTTCAAACTGCTTTTCTGTCCATTCACTGATCAGAGGCAAGGATAGTTTTCCTGACTTAATGGGGAATAAGGCCTCCCTCGGCCAACTGTCTCGGGACCACTCTTCCTGGTGTTAATTCCGCTGGCCTTTTCCCCACCTGGGGGCTGCACGGCCCACAGCTTGCACACCCCTGTTGCAAAGACATGCCTAAATGGTTGCATGGGGCATGTTTCTGCAAAGATAAAAGAAACAGAGAAACAGAGCGAGTTGGAAGGGGTCTCTCGGGCCATCTAGTCTGACCCCCGGCTCCAGCCAGCTCCACTCACGACATGCCCACCATATGCACGTCCAGCCTATCCTGGAGCACCCTCCCCAATGGGGCCTCAACCACCTCCCGTGGAAGCCCATTCCACGCCCTCGGGGTCCTGACTGTCAGGAAGTGCTTCCTGGCATCCAAATGGAACCTGGGTTCCCTGAGCTTTGCTCCGTTGGAGCGCGTCCTGCCTTCCTCTGCAGGGGAGAACAGGTTCCTGCCCAAAGGAGGTGAAGAATGGAGGTGAGAGGATGGCTTAGGCGTTTTGCACCTTAAGTTGAGTGACTGCTCTTGTAGGTTTCACCGCGGCTTTTCTAGCATCCGTGGTGCTATTTAGGCTGGGACAAGCAAAAATACAATGACCTGTTGTTGGGTATTGTAAACTGGGCTATTCTGCCTTCCTTTCTACTTGGTCAAACTGTTTCTGTGTTCCGATAATCTTCCTGCACATTCGGCTAAAATTATGTTGATTGCATAGTGCACCAGAACACGCACAGTGCCAATCGTAGCTGCACTTAGTCACTTATTCACGAAGATTGCATCTCAGGAAACTCTTCGAGTGGGGAGAGAGGAAGAAAAGAAATGTCAATTGCCCTGAAAAAATACGAATTGTAAGCTGGAAATACACTGAGCAGAATAGATGACTAAGCCTCTCCTTTCTGGGCTCCTGAGAGGAAATTTAACCAGCAGAACCTTAAACAAATGAGATCTTAGGAAAGCCATGAAGCAGCATGGCTGCTGGGTATTGGATGTTTCCCCAGGAGCATGGACAGGTGTGATAAAGTAGAAAGTCATGGAAACACTGTACAGCACTGGCCGAGCGTGATGCACTGTAGCAGCTGCTGCCCAGGTTCAGCCTGGAGCCAAAGATCCATAAGTTGCTTGGGGACAAGGTTGCAATTTGGACTTACAGGATCAAAACCAAACCAAATCAAGTCCCTCCAAAAGCTGATTTCAAGTACCTTTGCGCGCGCGCTCTCTCTCAATCTCTCTCTCTCTCTCGGTATATGCCATGTAAAATCTTTTTTATTGACTTTTCAGTACCTGCCGTTGTTTTATACAGCCAGGCAGCTCTTTGGTGTTCATACACTTCATGGTGTGAGCCGCCCCGAGGCTTTGGCGAATGGGGCGGCATAGAAATGCTTTAATTAATTAATAAATAAATAAATAAATAAAATAGTTGGAAAAAAATGGCAGGATCCTGGATATCTGCCCAGAGGTCTGGACATAAGAACACCTTGGCTTGCGAACCTTTCCATTCCCCGTTTCAACAGGGCCAGCCCTTTGCATGCAGGCAAGTGGAACAGACACAGGAAAAAGAAGTAAAAATGTAGCTATGCCTTCAGATGGGAAGATGCAGGAAAAAATATGGACGCAAAAAGAAGAAGAAAAAAAGCACTCCAACAACTAGGGTAACCATGCCTGATTCTCGTCACGTGTGATGCTGCATGTGTAGGAATGAGACCTGAGACGCGGATGGTGGATGAAATGATTTCCTTGATGACTGTTGCCTTGAGTTTTGAAGGGCGCACTGCAGCTGTCAGTAAGAGCAGGATCTCTTGAAGGTGGCAAGAGGCAACTTGCTGATCCAGCTGATAAGCTTCACTTTTGCAGTGACTTTCGCGGGGGTCTAAATATGGCACTTCATCAAAGCTTGCAGTGCTGAAATTGCATCTGGAATCGTTGCTGAAGTGCTGAGAGCATCTCAGAAGAGTGGCAAAGCAGCCTTTTGCTTAGCAGAACTTTCCACTCTGTTCCTGCAGGCCAGGAACTGGAAACGACAGGTGCAGAAATGAAACGCGCTTTGCTCTAACGGTTCCCTTCTAAAGTCTCCTCTGCAAATTTTGATGCCACCTATTTTCTGACTGTTTAACTACTACTGGGATAATCTCTGAGCATTTGGCTTTTATGCTTTGCATCCCACCAAATTGGTTATCCATGTTCAGTAGCATTTAGGATTGGCGCAGAGGATCTCACAGCATGCAATAGCATTGAGGGCTGACATGCAATAGCATCTCCTGTCTGAGATCCTTTGATAGATTCCCTGTAGTGACATATGGTGTTTCTCACTAGTTAATGTCTGGCATGCAATAATTTCAGCATTTGACTGTGCTAGAAATTGTCACGCGGTGATACTTAACAAGAGCAGGCAGAATGCTTTGAATGGCCAGATCTGTGTAGGAATTGATAGAGAATCCATGAAGATGTTCATTTGTCCGTGTAATCCAGCATTTCAGGCTATGAGTCCTGCCGATGCAGTGAGTGATGAAAGGGTCACGCCCTTGCGAGTCACGCTATGTTAGTATAATTATTATTCTATTGTATTTCTATGCAGCCCAATAGCCAACACTCCCTGGGTAGTTTATGACCACTTCTCAAAAATATGAAAAAGAACAAGGTTGCAAGCTCCGGCTATTGGTGAAGTGGGGTGTCAGTCCTTCGTCGGGGATGGAGTAGACCAGGGCTCACAGGGGAGCCCGATGGAGGTAGCTCAGCGCCACGGAAAGCTCCAAGCAGCTCTTCGGCGCTGTCATGATGTGTGCACTGAGGCAACGGGCACATTTTCATTATGCCTCTTGCTGCCCTTCCTTCTGCTCTGCTCCAAAAAAAAATGTAATATGTGGGAAGAATCCATTTCCACTTCAACATTATGCCTGGCACATGCCCTTGACCGTCCTGCATGCAGCGAAGCGCAGTGTTTGCTTGAGCCTTTTCTTAGCGAGCAAAGCTTAAAGAGGAGTTAATTCCATGCTCTTATTTTAATAGACTCACATTTAAAACGGAGTTAATCCAGTCACCCTCCTTCCCAGAACAAAAGGAATCTGCGGGCTCAGTTTTCTGAATACCACTGACAGTTTAATCTCTTCTGGAGCAGTGAAACGGCAGGTCAATTGATGAAAAGACAGTGACCCAGAAGAATCACAGATTCCCAAGAAGTGAAAATGATATTCTGCAGCTGCTATAAAAATCAGATTAGATGGCGGGAGACTTCCCAAGGGAACGTGATCAAGGGAAAGAGCACCACAGACCTTAATATATCACAGTGTGGAATCCTGGTTTGCTATCAAGCCGAACTAGTGGAGACCACAAACGCAATTCCCCTGATCAGATGGCCGGAGTCCTGCTGCCTGTTCCCAGCAATTATGCCTGTAATTTTGCACAACATCTTGTGCCACGGCTGGATTTGCAGCCTGAGTGAGCCACGGAAGTGGTTCAATGAGATTCTTTTGTGCTGCATTGTCCTACCCACAGAGGCAGCCCCATACGAGTGCCCGCGTCCACCGATCCCTTGCACGCTTTGGCTTCCCTTCCCCTGCAAAGTAGTTCCACCAGCAGTGCTGGGTAGCTGAGTCTAGCCACCATTTAAATTTCCCACGATGCCCTGGAGTGATGCTCCACTGGGGGATGGCAGGACATGAAAATGTTTGCCTGACCTACCATGGGCGGCCTGGTCACCTTCTTTACGGAGGGCGGTCCTCTGTCTTGAAGTGCTGGCGAAGGATGCCTTTGGGCAGGATGTGCAGCAGTGACCCCACTCCAAGAGAAGAACCGAGGACCTGCACGCAGCAGTTTTTCAGCCAGCTGAGCAAACACGCCAGTCACTGCCTTCTCTGCTGTAATGAGATGCATTTCTGTTTAAATTGCAGCAATCCTTTTTCATATTTCATGCACATTCACCTGCAAATTATATATCAACTGCAACCTCTTTTGCTCCCCTTTTGGTGCTGCATTTTGGTGGTTTGTAAATGGCCAACCTACTGACTTCAACACTCAAAGACTGGATGAGGCTAGAGTTGGGCACAGGCAGAATGCAATAAATACATGCCAAAAGCAATAAGAATATTCCCAGAGTTTACCTGCGGAGCAACAGGCCTTTTTACCACCGCCACAAAATGTTTTGAATATGCTATCAGAGCATCTCCTGCATACACACAATTTCCTTCACAGTTTCCAAAGCAATCTGACTTCTGTCCAACAAGTAAGTATTTTTATAGGCAGCTTTGAAGAGAACCCTTAATGGAATGCAGCTTCCTATTGTGGCACATCATTTCCAGAATGATGGCTTTAGGACTGTATGAAATGATTAATTGCTGTTCCCCTGCAGACTGCATTAGTTTGCATCAAGGTTCCACGGACCCTCGTGGCATCATTTATTATGAAGAAGAAATGTAAATGAATCAGCAGGAACGGGATCCAGTTTTCAACTGGGGGGGGGGGCAGGAGGAAAAGCCCTGAAGCCTATTAGAAAAACAAATAAAGAGCTAAACCCCATTTTCTGACAGCTGAAGGGCACTGCTTTTCCATTCAATTACGTTCTGCAAAATGCCCCCACCCCCAACCCCGCATGCTTCTGCTTGTAGCCTTTTGAATCAAGTCCCTTTATCTGCAGCATCGTTAATGGCCAGCGCTCTGACATGAATGTGACATGTTCTCCATATTAAACATGCCAGCAGACCTGGCTGATAGGGACCGGCTTCCAGGAGGCTGGAGGCTAGCTGGGATGTGACACGGGCACAGAAAATCCAAGGCCTTGGTCTCACGCCTTCTGCCGACTTTCACAAATGCATATAAATAACTTCAATATAATTTTTACACAATAGTCCCGGATTTAAAGCAAGGCTGTTCAGTGCTGTATTCTTCAGTGCTGCTGTTAGGTAATTTTGGACCCAGAGGGTCTTGCTGGGGTGGAAGACCTGTGAATTCAGGAGGGCTGGATTTCTTCCAGCCTGGTGGTTGAATCCCTTTTCAGTAAAGCTCTTGGGGTAGGTGAGGTTTAAGGCTGTAGGGCAAAAAGCAAGAGGGGTGAGGACAAAACCGCCCTGAGGCTTATGCGAAGGGGGTGGCATATAAGTTGTTTAAATAAATAAACAAAACCTCAAAAGACACAACAGGGAATGTAAGAAATTGTGGGCACTGGCTTCAATTCCAGATGTGTCCTCACGTTCATCCTTCAAGATGCGGCGGAGTGAGCCTCTCCCTGAATCAACATGTCCCTCAGCTGAAGTCTGCCAGCGGGCACTTTGGCTGACACACCGCCTAGCAAAGAGTGGGCTTCCAGAACTCAGAGCAGGGCCTCAGAGGTCACACTGGCACCAACAGTGGCACAGTGGAACCAGAGGGGCCCCGGGATGCAGCGTTCCTATTTCTTTAGCTAGCGAGAATACAAGGATCCGCTCCCCCCTCCTGTCCCTTCAGAGCTCAGCTGCACTCCTCACAGTCTCGGGGGCGAAGGACTTTCCCCAGCAACAACTTATGGCTTCCAATTAAACAGCAAAGTATTTTGGGGTGGCCCGATCTGGCCTGGGCAAACTCGATCCGTCAGTGTTATGAAAGAACCGCTCCCGGTGGAGATGAAAACTGCCAAAACTGTTTTATTGATACGGCTTGCCTGACCTGTTAGCTTCTTCTTTTCGAGGCAGCTATGGAGACGGTCATATTGAGTGAGTGCCTGTCAGAATTTCCCACTGAACTGCTGGGTTCCAGCATCAGTCAGTTTTCAGCATCAGGTGAAAGTATTCTTTTCTGACAAGCCTTTTGATTAGGCAGTAGAGTCTAGGCAGCCAGCTGGCAGGTGGTGTACACAGGCTGTTATTGTGTTTTCTTCTTGTTGTTGGGCCCTTCTATAGGTTCTGGGCTGCCTTGCTGTGCCTTGCGACTCCCCACCCCCTTTGATTGTTTTCAGGATGAAAAGGAGGGGATAAATTGCATAAATAAATATGGCAAGCCAGTTTGCAGGGGCCAGTCTGGTATCACTCTCCCTTTTCCTGAAAAAAAGGTGATCCTCCATTAGTGACACTGAAGGAACCATAACAAATATTTTTGGAGCTGTAATTAAGCTGCTGTTACCCACCCTTCTTCTTTCTATAAAAGGCACAGAACCCCGGATATGCCACTGTTGAATAAAATTAAATCATAAAATGATTTCACCATTAATACACATCCGAAGTAAGGTATCTAAACTCAATGCAATTTAAATGTCTGGTCAAATGAGTTTGTTTTCATCGCACACCGAAAACATAGGCACACTGGCACCAGCTGAACTTCAATGGGATGGGCATTTCACAGCTTTGCAGGGTTACCCAAGCCAAAGGAGAACAAGGGAAAGAAATTCAAGGGATGCTAGTGTATCTCATGGTGTGTTCCCCAATTTTTGCTGGCAGGAAGATTCTGGGAGTCAGAGTCGTTCTCATCGGGAAGGCGAGACGAGGACATCTCCAGATCTGTGTATCTGGGAAGGGATGGGAAGGCCATGCCAAAAATCAATTCAGGGGGTTCCTAATATCATAGCAGGATTGAGGGACCAGGGTGGGTGGAAGAACAGCTCCTTCTTCCAGACTGAGGGAAATGTTGTTGCAAAAGACACTCACTAGCTGGGAGATGCAGTTGATGGCTCTTTGAAATGGCTCAGAGATTAGAAGCCCAAATGAATCCTGGCAGAGACAGATTAGAGAGCAGGCGCAGGGCAGGTGGTCAAGGGGGCGAATAAATGCAATTTACTATAACGTTGGGACTGCAATTTATCAGGTCAAGTTGTCATCAGCTTGGCTGATTCCACTGATATCAATGGAGTGTTGGCTGGCAGAGCTGGCAGGTTGTGCTACGGGATGATTATTACCTGGCCGTGACCTCTCCCTACCCCCAGCTTCAACTTCCCCTTGCCGCTGTTTCGTGTTATTAGTCTGGATCAGCTCACGCAGCCAGAACCGCAGATTCTTCTCTCACGAAAGCGACTGGCACTTCATAAATGCAGGTCGGCATGTCATTCATTTCAGGGGCTGCCAAATAAATTCTGAGAAGGGCTCCCAAGCTTTTAGTTGCACAACAGGGACATGTCCAACAGGCAAAGCTTGTCCCTTCCGTGCTGTGATTACCTTTCTCTTGCAAAATGCCTTTGGTGAGAAGCACCAAAAGAAGAAGAGAGAGCAGGCTGAAAAGTCAGGGGAGGGAGATGTTGGTCCAGTATTTAAATGGGGAGGGGTAAGTGGAAATCGAGTGGATTTGTAGTGGGACTCACCTCTCAGTATTAAAATCCCAGTTAAAATGCACAAGATCTCCTACAGAGCAATGCTTTAAAGGGGACCAGCGTTTGATAGCCTCCTGTCTCTGAAGCGGCAACTGAATTCCCCTTGAAATGGGAAGGGATGTGATGGCCATCCATCCGCGGTGCTGTTGCTGAATTCAGGGGCTTGGAATAACAGTGTGTTGAAACTTGCTTTGCAGGCTGCACTCCGGGGTTCTCTTGCTTATTACTGCAGTGTGGTGGTGCATCTTTCTTTCATGGAGCTGGGGGGGGCAGGCAGAATTCCCAATATTATGCCCCCACTTTGCTGCTTGGGCTTGCTTGGCCAGATTTCACTACAGACTTCCCAGATGAGGCCACAAGCTCCACCCCAGCCTTCTAAATCTCTTCGTTTTGCACCGACTCCATCATTTTCCACCCAGGAACCTGTGCCTGATTTCAAATTTAGGGTATGAGCAACTCCAAGCTTCTTATTCATGTCACTTTTGGCCCCTTTCCCAAGCATATGAGGAATCATATCTGGGAACTGGCTGTGTTTTGAGCAGTAATTAGCTTGGGGAGCCAAATTACTCAGTGCTGGATCTTAATAAGTGCAAATTAGTCCGGCTGCAGAGAGAGCTTCCTGCACTCTTGCTGCATTTCAGCTCTGAAGCAGCATCAAGATCTGCCCGGCTTCCTGTCGTCATTCCCTTTTTCTCACCACCCTCAAGAGGTACACAAACAAGATTGCCGGATCACCAGTGGCAACCAGAAATTCAGTTCTGGCAACCAGCAGGGAAAGCCTCAAGTCAAGCTTCTCCAGCAAAAGAACCAGCAATCACTAAAAGAGGAACAGAAACCAGCCTTCTCAAAATGGCACCAGGTTAGACTCGGAAGATAGCTGCAAGCAGGGGTACATGGATTGTATTAAATCCATCCTGTCTACGTTTCATGGGTCATCAGGCGCTTCCGCTACATCATCCACTCAATGGCAGAAACTGGTCTTCAGGGATATACAAGAACTGCTCCAGTGTGCCCAGATCTCACAAGGGAAACCTCGGAGTCAGCTTATGGACATAATCTTTAAAGCTATGAGCTAGATACACTGATTTATCGACCATTTAATTAAGCTGCTTAGCTATTCCTATTGGAATAGTTAGCGGCATACAAGCATAAAAATAAATAATTAAATAACTTTCTCTCCCGCCCCTTAACCAAACAACTTGGAACAAGGCTACGTGGAAGACCACCTTCTCCCTTATAAGCTGGCACTGTCCTTGATGCCTTCTGGAGAGGCCCTTCTTTTGGGGCTGCCACCATCAGAGGTGCAGTGGGTTTTCTAGTGAGATAGGGCCTTTTTGGTGACTGCTTCCAGGCTGAAGAACATCCTTCCAAGGGAAGGTAGGTTTTGCTCCCTCTCTGCAGTCCTTCCACTGGCAGGCAAAAACCGTTTTGTTCCTGACGTCCCTGGCTCTTAAGTGGGACTGTTGGTTGGGCATCATCTTTTTTCCCTGCGATAGGAAAAAAATGGCCTTAGCCACCCCAATGGTCTCCTTGTCTGGGAAAGAACCGGGCATCACATCTTCTTGAGATGACCCCAAAGGGCTGCTGGGCTTAACCCTCATGGACTGCTGGCTTGTTTCCTCGACCTGCTCCTGGTTTGTCCTTTGGCCATGATGGTAACCTTTCTGTCCTGCCTCCTGCCTTGCTCCCCAGTTCTATTGCCACGTTTTGTTCCATGTTTCTGGCTTTCTCTTCTCTCCTGATTCCTGTGACTCAACCCACTTCTGGCATCATCCTGGGACTCTCGTCTCACCGCTGACTGCTTCACATGACCCGGCCCTGACAGGACAAATATGAAGTCCCAGAAACAATATGCAATAATTCTGGGAAAGGCTCTCTGTGTGAGATAACATTAGTGGCCTAGAAATAGAATGTGGAAAAAATGAAATCCTAGCCATAAATGCAGAGTTGTGATCTGAGGGAACAGAGCAGGGATTTAATCAAGAAAATAGGCATTTAATTTCAACTGTCATTCATAAGAGTGCTGGGAAAGTGGAATAATTAAAAGCAAAAGGCCTGAATACAGAATGGATATTAGTGGTGAAAACTCTCACAAAGCACTGATTTTAATTGTATCTGCTGGCTGTTTTCTAATAAATCTTTGTTGCTTTAATGCCTTTAAGGGAAGAAAGGGAGCTGGTAGACAGATGCCTGAAGCTCTGCTGTATCACCTGTTGTTCTCATCCTTACGGAGTCTTTGCATTACAAAGGTGGCAGGTCCATTAAATGCTGCCTTGCAGGGAGGATGACTGGGAAGGAGGCATCTCCTTCACCATTCTGCCTTTGGAAATAGCACACAAGGAGGAATTGCCCTGGCAAACTGTTCCCAATAGGGGGGGGGGGGGGGCTGGTTGAAAATGAAGGAAGTTCATCTGCCCTTGCACAGAGTCCTGGGAAAGGGGGAAGCTCGACTTGCAAAGCCTAGTTAATCTCCCCACCATCACCTAGACTTGGGCAGGAGTTTGCTTTGCTGCATTTCCAAATGCAAGCCAAATTGGACCTTAAGTACGAATATGTTTGACTTTGGCGTGGGCAGGCTGAACACTTGAGCACTGCCAGAGAGACTTCAGTCTATTGTATGAGCTATAAAGTGCATCGTGGCTTCTGGGGGTGGTTCTGTATGTAGCAAGCTGAGATCAGTCACACGGATTTTCAGTGCACCAGACATCAAATGCTGACCTTTTTACTGCAATTTCATGCCGTTCTTCCTGAATAAGTCCCCCACCAGGCAGGTGCTGATCCTTGCCTGGATAGATCTAGAGAGTGCGGAATGGAGAAGATGTTTGAGAATATTAATTACTTGCCTAAGACTCTTCTACGCAAGGCTGTTAATCCGCTCCATCTACTTTCGAATTCTTAGCCGAATTGAGCAGGGAATGCTGCAGGAAAGGCAACCCCTTTCTTGCTTTTCTGCAACGTAACCTCTAGGTGGCACTGTGGCGTAGTGGAATGATGCAAATGCAGAAGTGGATTTTGCTTTCACAAACAATATTGCTTGGTCCTGCTCTGAACACACACACATACAGAGGGTAATACATCTTTAAAAGCAGAAGCAAAACCAGAGGGTCATGATTTTGTATAAAGGAACTTTAAACAACCATGAATAGGAAATAATGAGCACACAATAAATTCTTTATGTAGGGAAATGGCTAGATTACAGTCCACACCTATCTTTGGACAGGCAGCCAACTAGGTGGGGAATGCTTTCTGAAATGCAGATTACCAGGATAACGGAACCCCCTTGTGTCCTTAGTTCAGCAGTTCTGTCCTTGCTCGGCCTGCTAACTGAAATGTGATGGAGGCCTATTTGAAGCAAAACTGAATGGAACTGCTGGCTGTAGAGCAGGGGAGGGAGCCATACTCTCTCTGGGAGTTAGACCTCTTCCCAACCGTCCATTGGCTGTGGGGCTGCACCCCTGGATGTTGTGAGGTCCTTGGGCAAAACACTGGCTTTGATCTGAATAAGTGGGGATTGTCCACTCAGCAGGGTTCCTCCATTAAGTCATATACAGTAATAAAAGCAAGCACTATTATGCAGACTATTTTGTAAATAATGCCAAATGCTGATGTTTTACTTTTCTTTTTCATTCCTTTGTTTGCTCTTTTGCTACTGTGCAAACTCTGCTCTTTTTCACTCTCTGTTTTTAATTCTTGATTCTTTTAATGCTTTGGATGCTGGCTGCTTTGATTTCCTTTTGCCTTCTTCTGCATTGGAAGTGTTTTAAATTTCAGGCCTTTCATCCTGTTTATGAAGAAAGCTGCTGCACATTTTGGTAATGTCTTATTTAAACCGAAGGATGTGATATGAAATTCACACTCCTCTGCACCAGCCCAATCCAGGAGCAGTTATTCCTGGGAGGGTGAGAACTAGCGATGTGGAGGGATTTGTTTTGGGGGCCGAGAACTTGTTGCGTTTAGGCTTGGCTCCCCAGACCTCTGGAGTGCAAGTTCCTGGAGAGGACATCCAGCATTCATGGTGCATTCATCAGGACTTGAGCCCCCCAATGCACAAGCAATGCCCCATTCTATGCCATCAGCACGATTGCCCCAACACGGAATAAGGTGGCCGGTTGCACTACCTTCATTCCACAAGTGTACACAAACCTGTTCTCCACTCGGCTCACTTTCCAAGACCAGGACAAGCATGAGAGGAAGTCTGCAAATTCTAGAGGGACAGGTTCTGCTACAGAGTAGGGTTGGACCTGATGGCCTTCATGGCCCCGTACAACTCTACTATTCTATGATTCTGCAGGGTTTATCTGAACCCTAATCAGGAGTAGTGAGTGGTTGTTCCTGGCTGGTCTGTGGCCATTAAAGATGAAGATCTTGTCAGAAAGGAGTGGTGGCAACCCATATTCAGCACTCCAAATTTTGACTGATGGGGGTTCAGATATAAAGATTGGAAAAGGAATCGCTCACAATGTTCTGCCCAGAAGGACTGCCAGTTCTGCTTTTTCCTACATCCGGCATTGTCAATTCCCAAGTTCTTTCTAACCTATTTTTTATCAAAGGATCTATTTATTCTCAACAAACAAAACTCTTATCCATCCTTATGAAAACCAATCTGCACTGGCTATGGCACTATACCTGCAGTGCCTTCCAAGGCTAATTCAGTCCACTGCAGGTGAGGCCAGTCAGAGATGAGGTTCTGAGTATGATGAGGCCATTCTGTTATGTGTCTGATCTGATCTGGCCATGTTTTTAATCCTCAGTGATGTCAAAATTCAGGTTGGAGGAAAAACAGCAATGCAATTGAGCAGATGATGGCTTTCACAAGCTGTGCCAAAACCCTGAAAATAGCAAAGGGACTTTTTTGCCTCAACAGAAAATGTTTTCCTCAATGCACGAGTGGTCCCAACTCTCCTCTATGCAACCATGCGGACATTTAAGAATGAAAAGAAGGCACCCCAGTTCAGCACCCCAGTGTGACAGTCCTTCCAGCACCTCCACTCTCAGTGGCCAGAAAGCTGAACGTCTAGGGAAGATGTAGAAATATAGAAACAGAGCGAGGCAGAGGGGTCCTCCCAGGCCATCTGATCTGACCCCTGGCTCCAGCCGGCTCCGCTCATGACTTGCATTTCCCGAGCTGCTGGGAAAAATGTGGTCTGCACAGCCCTTCATGGCATGCAGAAGGAAAGGAGGCTCCACATTCAGGGAGGGGTCCTGCAATGTCCCAGGGGAGGCAGGCCATCCATTGGTGGTATGTGAAAGCTCCTGGGCATGGTGGCCTCTGGGACTCCTCCACTGATCCATTTTCTCCCCCTGCAGCTCACCACACACCCCATCACCCTCCCCTGGCTTGTGGCATCAGGATCATGTTGCCCCCTCTCTGCAGCAGTAGCTGGCAGCTCCGATGCCCCGGAGCACTCCAGGTTTCAGGTTGAACTTCAAAGGAGCTCTCATAGAATCATAGAATAGAAGAGCTGGAAGGGGCCTGGAAGGCCATCGAGTCCACCCCCCTGCTGTTGCAGGACGCCACATTACAGCATCCCACTCAGATGGCTGCCCAGTTTCTTTCTGAATGTCTCCAGTGTGGGAGATCCCACCACCTCTCCAGGCAGCTGGTTCCACTGTTGCT
Source organism: Varanus komodoensis (assembly GCF_004798865.1). Taxonomy (NCBI): domain Eukaryota; kingdom Metazoa; phylum Chordata; class Lepidosauria; order Squamata; family Varanidae; genus Varanus; species Varanus komodoensis. The sequence continues at coordinate 15,337,370 of NW_025335549.1, read as the reverse complement.
CTGACCACGAGGAAGCTTTTTCTGATGTCCAGCCTGAATCACAATCTCTCCATTGGGCAGAACCTATTTAGGAAACATGTTTCACCTGGTATCTCCTTCACACTTCAGACTAAAACCTGGAGTGGATACGCCACCCTGCTAACATTGTAACCACAAGTCTTCGATTCCTTTTGGAGATTTTTACTATCTAGAGAAGAGGTCAGAGATATGTGTCATGGCAAAGGCAGGAGCTCAATCCATGGTGGGCTTAAGCTCTCTTAGAAAAAGCCAAAACATTATGGAGGGAGTCATAACATGCCTTATGCCATCCCACTGCTATTCATCCTGAAGTGCCTGATCCTGCCCAATCTTGGAAGCAAAGCAGAGTTGGGCCTGGTTGGAATCTGGAGGGGCGACTTCAGTGTTGTGAACTGCCCAGAGAGCTTCAGAATCCTCTGGGCCATGTGGCCCTACACTTCTACAGCATAGCCCATGCCTGATGGCATTCCTGCGGATATATCCCCAGTGCTTTCTCTGCAGCAAAGCAATCCCCAACGACTCCGATGAACATCAATCAGGCTTCCAAGTGAAAACTGTGCCCTGCTAATCTATTAAGTCCATGAAGTTGTCCTTTCAGCTCTGTGATTTTCAGTCAAGGAACCATGTTGAGCAGAGATGATTGGCTGCCTGAAAGCACTTACGGTGAATTCCATTAGCCGAGCAGGAAACTGGGGTGAGTAAGCACCTGCAATTTTACCACCTGCCCAGCAGCAGCAAGGATGAAAGATGACTGAGGACTGCAGTAATTAACAGGCGCATCTGATGAAGGTTGTGTGTCTGCACTGGATGGGAGAGGGAATGAAAGGCAAGGTATAGGTGGGCATGTGGAGCAGAGTCGCTTGGTTCCCATTTAAATGTGAACTTCCCTGATTTCACAGAGTTCAGCCTGATACAAAGCAAAGTTCAGCTGTCCTTCAAAGCATGCACTTTTCCAAATTTCTCCATCAAGTTCTCCAATCTAAAGAGGCCTATGAAAAAGTGTGTGCTGTATTAGTGAAAACAGCACACAAATGCATTGTAAGAGGAATGGGGCTTGAAGAAAAGATGTTTCTGAGTTAAAACAGTGTACAAGAATGTTCAAATTTTCATGTAAACTTTTTTGAAAATACACTCTCATTGTTTGGGATGAGATGAATTTAAGATTGGAAGCGTAAGACAGAAACCAAACAAGTTGGTCTTAGATCAAGCCAGAGCTTTTCCTAGAGGCAAACGTGACAAACTGAGACCATTCCTACTTTGGACATATCATGAGAAAGCAAGACCTCCTGGAGAAGACAATGTTCGGGAAAGTTGAAGACAAAAGATGAAAGGGAAGACCAAGTGTGAGATGGCTGGACCCCATCCAGGCAGCCACAGCCTTGAACTTGACTGCACACAACACACAAACTGAAACTCATTTCATTTATTACATTTCTATATGATCAAATAGCTGAAGCTCTTTGAGTAGTTTACAAAAAATGGGGGGGGGAATCTAATTCAACATGGCATTGCTGGGGAAATGTATCCCCCTCAAAGCTACTCTAAGGATTGCAATTAAATGCAGAGGAAACCAGAAATCTGGGGTGGGGGGTGAGGGTGGGTATCCCTGAGAATCCTGCTTTCAGTAATGGCGTACCTGTGGGAGGGAGAACCTTCCCCTCCCTCCAAGGAAGGAAGGAAAAGCAAAATGCGGATGGTGGCGAAGGACCGATCTCCGCAGCTTTAACACACCAGCCTATTTCTTTGCCGTGTGTCGTATGTTTGCAGTGATCCCTGCAACTCCATTGTGCTAAAATATTTTCTGTTGATCGGAAAGCCCGTACTCAGGCAGCGTGTTGGAGCACTCTGGTGACAAAGCTCGGGGCATAGCATGCAATTTGTACAGAAACCAAATCTAATTAACAGCACTTTAAATTACCAGATGTCCCTTCGGGGAAGCACCAGGCTTCCAAGACTAGGGCTCGGAGCGGCGTTGCCAAGGCCGGCGCTAACGCTCGAGCACGCGGAGGGTAGCCGTGCAGGCTTGCCAAGGCTTTGCGTGGATTCTGAACAATTATTGCCACCCCCCGGCCATTGCCTGGACAACCCTGGAACTGAGCAGAGTGACTGTGAGAGGAGGAGCCGCTCAGAGAGGCAGCGTGCTTGCACACGCGTGTGCTCGAGCTTGGCACCACCTCGCCAGCTCTGCCGGGAGCAGCGTCAACGCGTCAAATCGGTTTGGGTTCTTGCTTCAGGATCTAATGAAGGCTCTTGCCTCTCCACTTCCATCTGCCCTGATGGCATTGCCTGCATCTGTGGTGCTGTGATCAGAAGGGGGTGAAAACAGAGGCTGGGCTGATCATCTGGCAAAAAGCTCTTCCATCTGTCCAGGGTCCTGGAGACAAACACCCCCCAGGTTAGCTTTCCCGTCATCGCCAGTCTTGCAGCAGTGAGATGTTGCTGGGGGCCTTGATTGCCCTAGCAGTAATCCATCCAGGAAAAATGCTGTGGAATGACGTGGCACCATTCCTAGAGGAATGGCAAGAAACCAGCTTGGTGGTTCCAGCAGGCAGCTGTTGCAAAGAAACATCTCCACTGTGGGTCTCCCATACTTTCCACCAGGCAAGGCCTTGTGCTCTCTGCTTGGTAGGAGGGAGGTGCAGGGGAAGTTGCCCGAAGCTGAGTCTTCCCAGTGGTCCATCCAGTCCAGTGGCGTCCACACGGACTGGCAGCAACGACTCTGGGTTCCAGGCAGGTTTTCTTTTCTAGCCTTACCTGGCGATTCCCAGGACTGAACTGGGACATTCTGTAGCCAAGACTGGCGCTCTGTCTACAGAGTCATGACCCTTCTTCAACTAAATCCATCCTGCAGTGCACCGGCACCACTCCAAACCAGAACCACGTGCTCTCGCAATGGAGTGAAGACGTGTGTCAGGCTCAGTTCCTTTTGTGCTCTTTGGCCCTTGTTGTGTCCACTTTGCGTGACGTGCCTGTTATCTTGGAAGCCCCTTGTGAAGGCTGTGTCCTAGATGGTGGCTTATCCACAATTTTAAGCCCAAGGAATAAATTAATATATACACCAGTCATTGCAGCTGCGTAATCAGATTACACTCCTCTTTTGATTTGATTGAAAATTAGTTGTGGGGGTGGGGTGTCAAATTGGTGAGCACGGGGGAGGGTAGCCATTGTGCCATTTGCAGCCTGGATTTCACCCCACAGTGCTACTTGTCTTGGTGGAGTTTGTTGTGGGAGAATGGATGTATTTGTAGGGTTTACCTAAGATAGCGAAAAGCCGCACACACTCTCTTTCTCTGCGATTTGGATTGCTTTTTCACAAGGCAGACACCAAGCACAATTGAGACAGGAGATCAGGGAAAACAGAGACTGGGGTCATTGGGGATTCTACTGCACCAGCTCGTAAAACTCATTTTATCCCTTGCTTTCTGTTTATTTACTAGAATCGTGATAGCAGCTTTCATAAAAAGGTAAATCACACTTATATTCTGCAGCCAAAAAAAATTGTCAGTGAAACATGAGTGGGAAGTGATAATTTTGTTTCAGTCTTTGTCACCAATTTTTGCTTTGCTTGCTCTATAAGAAGCAAAGCGCCATGTCTGAAAAGCCTCACTTCAGTGTTCCTCCCTCCTACAAGGATGGCCATTTCTGGCACTCTGGATGTTTTGACCTGCAACTTCCACCAGTCCTGAGCAGCAGAGACATTGGTGAAGGATGCTGAGAGTTGTAGAAATGGCCCACACATGTCCTACACGGCAGCTCTCCAGAATTGTGTGTCTTCCTAGAGTGTTGGACAGCCAAAGGCCATGTGGGCTGGAAATGAGGCAAGTCCAGATGTTCACATCATCTGGAGAGGCCTGTTCAACACGTTTGACATCTGGGTGTAACCACTTGCCTTCCTCAGTCAATAAACCTGACTTGGTTGTGAAGTTCTTTTGAACATCAAGAGGAAAAACCACAGCATACGTACAAATCTCATTCATGCATCAGCATCCATAACATGCCCATGAAAACAAGAGCAGGATGAATACTCAGATCCTTTGTCTAGCATGTTTCCCCAAGTCTGGCACATCTGGGACATGCTGGGAGTTGCAGGACTTTTTCCAGCCTAGGGATATTTTTGAGACCGTCCTTCTGTTCAGTGAGAGCCCAAGGAATGTCGAGATGACGGGTGCGCTGTCTTTGCCGACTGCTTTAAGGGCAATGAAGAGAACCTCTGGGGAGGAAGGTCTACATCCAGGCCAGGAGGCAAGGGAGGTGTGGTTTGGTACCCCAGCAGAGGCCCATGGACTAGAACCCCCTGCTCCTCCCCTTCCCCGTTGCCATTGGCTGCTGTTCTTGCCTCTTTCTCTGGCCCAGACAGCCTTGGTAGCTGGCTGGAGGACCAGTCGTTGCCCAGGCTTTCTGTCAAGCAAGCAAATGGGTGCCATGAGGGGAAGGAAGCTGAGGAGTGACAGCAGGGGATGATAGTGGGGGTCAGGAGTGGACTCACTGAAGGAGAAGGCCTCTTGAGAGCATCTTGCCAAGGAGCCCTTCAAAGCATGGAGCCAGCACGGTCCACCACAGGCCCACTGCTAGGCACCTCTCCAGGAGGAAACACCCATAACACAGCCTCTGATAATGAACGCCAACTGCAGGTAGGCCCATGAGGGAGGAATCGGCATGTCCCTCCAGGCAAGGAAACTTATGATGCACTCTGCCGTTTCTGGCTTTGGCTAAACTGCATGGTGGGACAACGCATGAAAATGGTTCTCGCCATTGCTCAGGTTGCCAGATTTTGCTGTGGCCACGGTGCATTGCTGGCCAGTCCCCTGGTAAGTCAGCGCATAGCTGTGTCCTCCACCAGGATAACTGCTATTTCGCATCACGGTTCCAAGCGACCTGAATGCGGGAACACATTAAGCTTCCAGCACAGCTCTGCGTTGCTTGTCGGATTGCCCCAGTGCAAGGAAGTGTCTTAGCACAGATGCACAGCTAGGCTTCTTTACAAGAAAGACACCGCCAAGCCAGAGAGTCATTAGTATTCTTGTTTGCCAAACAAGAAAAAAGTATGACTAACGCTGCACTTGATTATATAACTGGCATAAGTGTTTAGGGCTTGCTGCACGTCCCAAATGTTCAAAAACCATGTCAGATGTCAAAAATCTTAAGACTCGTTAAAAGCGGATGAATAACAAAAGGAAAACTGGTTCCCTGTTCTTTGAACCACTAGTATGCCCAGGATTCAAGGTTTTCTTCCTAGCAATGCCTAGCATCACAACATTCCCCTGTGAAGATGGAGGCTGTGAATGAAGTCTGTTAGCTCATGGTTTCGGAGAGGTAGGCAGCTGCTAGAGTAGGCCCTGGGGACTGTGATGGGGGTACTTTGGGGCTGCTGTCACAGTTTGTGATGCACTTTCAGGCAGGCGGCCACCAGAAAGCATGCATCACTTCTGAAGAGTCTGCATAAACTCCCAATAACCTGTAGCAGGAGCAGCATGGGGCTCTGCTTCAGCCTTTGAGCCAGGCTGCTGGAGTAAAGACCCAGAACCGTTAGAAACAACAGGAATGAGTTCGCACCAAGCATTTTGGCCACGCAAGTTTCAGTAGATTATGACCAAGCCAGAGGAAGGTTTCCCGGAGGGACAAAAAGCATGGCAACACCACAGGAGGTTTCAGGTGGTGCGAGGGCTGCCTGGAACCATGATGCTTGCTTGTGCATTGCTCCAACAAGCAGCAGAGTGTGACTGAGCTTAAGTATGAGTGTGGCTTCTTTTAGGCTGGTCGGCTCCACCTCCATTCCGACTGCAGCCGACTCCCTGAAAAGAGCCAGGCTTTTCCAGTAGCCTCAGAGCGGGCCCTTTTGCCTGCAGTGTGCTGGTACGAGGTATCTTCATGGCTAGAATCCCCTGAATCTCAGAATGGCAATATGACTTCCTTTGGACACTGGAGAGCTGGATCCTGGAAACTTTCATGACCAAGCACTCTCTCAGATCCATGAACTTGGCTCTGAGGATGAGAGGTTAGGGTCCTGCGCCATGACATGCAACAGTGAAGGAAGATCTGGAGCAAAGTGGAGGAACTCTGATGGAGGAGCTGGAGTCTTAGGAATGCAGAACCTTTGGTGGTGGAACAGACAGTCCTAGTTTCTGTGGGCCTGCAAAAAGCCAGATCAGCAGCGTTCTCTACCCCCAGAATAACTATCTGCTACACCAGCTCTGAAAATGACCTTCTGTCTTCAGAGACCAGCCAGTGTAGACAGCTGTGTGGGTGGAGGGAGGCCCTCCAAGGTCAGAGTCCCAGCTCCGATCTCAGAAGAAATGTTGGCTTGGGAATGTTGGGAGTCAAAAGGTGCAAAGGTTTATGACCCAGATCTCCCTCCTGACTACTGTCCGATTGCACTTTTGAGCAATTTATTGCTCTCCTGAGAAGCAGAGTCAGTTAAAAATTATAACATCAGTTTTACAAAGGAAATCAGTATTGGTTATTTATGGCATCACAGTAAATTCTGTAAGTGAAATTGTACCCTATATTTTATAGGATATCCTTTCATTTTTAAAATAATCCTCTCCACATACACACACCCTCTCTTGCCCAAGAATCAAGGCTTTTATTATGTGCTTTCTGCAGAATAAAAGCGTCAGGGATCAGCTGGCTATTGAAGGGTAAAGGGGAGAAATGAGATGTACAAATCTCTAGCTCCTCCATCTTAAGAAGCAGTGATTCCGAATCCCAGTGTTAATAAGAGAGTTTCAGCAATCGATATTTGGTGAAGGGGTTAAGGCACCTGGGACCCCACAGTGGTGCCATCCCTGCTTTTAGCCAGTTGATTCGGGCCTCCAGCAACCAAGGACCTGCCTACATTTGATTCAAAAAGGGGGGAAACAACAATTGTGAGCTATTGGAACTCTGATAGCACCAAGTTCTCATTCGGGCATAGCAAATCCAGCCGGATGGGAGCCCCAGTCTGGTGCTTTGGGGTTCCCTGCCCCTTTCACCTACCCACCAGCTATTTGGTGCTTTCCTGCTTTTGTACGTTTCTTTCCCAGTTTCAAAGGTTGCAATGCCTCTCCTAGTTATGGCCTTTGAGATGTTCAGGCTAGACACCCTGTTCTCCTGGGGTGGCTTTTAGCCCCTACCCGCCCCCCCCTTTGTTTTTGCCCATCTTCTGTCTTTGCCACTGGAATGCCAACCCTCAAGAGCTTCTCCAAAATTGAATTTGGCCCCTGGTCTGACAGATATTTGACAACCCTGCTCTAAGCCCTTGAATGAGCTCACCCAGTGGCACCCAGGAGGTATTTAAAGCACGACAGACAAAATGCTTCCCTGTTTACTTATAGTATAAACTTGAGCCTGCATGAGTATATTTTCGCTCTGCATTTGCTTTCCTTGGTGGGCTTTTTCGGTTTCAAAACAAAAATAGACGATAAATTTGAAAGCAACAAGACCGTCATCTTCTTCCTAAATACCCTGATGATCTCTAAATTAAGATCACTCTCTTGCATTTGCCCCCTAAGCATTCATTTTTAATTAAAAACCTGGCGTGGGTCATGATTTGAAGAGAGCTGTCTCATTGGCTAGCGTTTAAAGGAGCCCAGGAATGTAAACCAATCAACTAAAAGGCAAGTTTGCAAGATAAGCTAATTTCCCCAGAGGGCCTCGTTTTTCTCTTTCTGCTCTTCCTTTGGTTTCGGTAGTGCGAGAATAAATGCCTGAAAGTTGGTGAATGTTGCCTTTTTCCATGTACAGGAGGGTGACTCCTTGCAAGTTTGTGTTGTCGAGCAGCTTGGAAATGAGCCAAGCTGCTTCTGGAAAAATGGGAAATAGCGAGGCTTATTTTCTGAACTGAACTCTGAAGCCACTCAGCAGTCCCCTGGCCCTTCCTTAGGCCCCTGATGCCCCTTAAGCCACTGCTCCTTACAGCCTGCATGGACTACTTCAGATGGGTGTGTGACTGGACTGTACTGAATCCTTTGGGTTCTGCCTGCTGTGTCCGACTCAGCCACTATGGAAGGGACTGGGTGATCTTTGGAAATGTTTTTTCAGCGCTTACTGTACCTTCAAATATTGACGTTCACCATATGCCACAAAAATCATTCAGTTCATTGAACTCTCCCATTCTAGGCATGCAACAGTCTTGCTTGCTAAGCCAGATCGGCTTATTTTTCATTGCTAGATGCAGCGGGAAGCCTTCATCCTTATATCAGAGCTATGAGGGAACCCAACCTCCTCAGGCTGATGGGGACCCTCCATAGACAACGTTAGACCCACGTGCTCCAGGTGTTTTCCCTCCGCATCAAAGCCTCCCGTGATGTTTCCCTCCTTCTTTGCTCGCATAATCTCTGCACCCCGCCTGTGATCTTTGGCCATTTAGCTCTTCAAGCCCCAGAGATTTCTAAAGATTCCCTGCTTTGTCCTTGACTCCACCCTTCCTACCTTGCCGTTTTTCCATGCGACTGAGAATTTGAACCTTACGAGATACTTGAGAGATCCGAGGCAGAAATAAGAGGGTATGTGAATATCTGAAACCTACACCTTGCTCCTTAAAAGCTTCATGGTCTGTGGAGGCCAGTTCATTATCCAACCTATGAAATGAATAATTGATTTTTCATGTCTAATATGTGTCTTGCTCTGCTGTAAGTGAAGAACTGCTTTCCAAAGAGCCCAAGTTAGCAATAGCTACCCTTGGGTGAATTTTCTATGGCTCACTTCATAGGCAAACCTTGTAAGTTTTTTTTCCAAGATTCCGTAGCAAATTCGTGGAGGAGGGAGGACTCATGGGATTGGATCCAGACTTAGTTCTGCATAGAGTAAACCCTTTGACTTCAAAGACCCATCAATTTCAGCATGTCTCCTTTGAAACTAGATCCATCCCATGCTGGAGCCAAGCTTTTCTGAGACTGCATCCTCAAAACCTTGTTCTACCCCTGGGAAATGCAGTTTCCAAGGTCTCCATGTTCCATTTCTAGAAGCACTGAGAGCTTGAATTACCAGGTACCCCAGTACCTAGAAATCATAGTGGAAATAAGCGACCAGAAATACCCTCCCTGCCAGGATTGTAGGGAGATTTCTCTAGCTCTACCTAGGAATTTCTGGGACTCAAACGTTGGGACCTCCTGCAGGGCAACCAGGGCCCCTGAGATGAGTTCCATCCCTTCCCTTCATTAAATTAATATCAAACATAGACATGGTTGTACCCATAGGCTGCATTTCCCAAGATAAATTTTACACCAAAGGTAGTACTTTCCTGTAATCGAGTATATGAATACAAGGCATCAGTCTTGTTGAAATCTTTGTGCGTGGACTCCAGACCTTTGCAGCTTCCAACACATAACAATTCTTGAAGTGTCTGGAAGCTGTCCCCCGGCCTTCAATGTCTACAGGCAGTTTTATGAGTGAATCTTTTTGTATCCAGTTCAGACGGTTAAACAATAAAAGAGTGATGTTTACTAAATACAACAATATTTATAGATTAATATCAGTGCAATCTTGATTATTAAATATTTACTTAATAGCTAATTAGCGCCATTCATAAGACACGGCAAGGGACCCCATTTGAGGTGCTTATCCTCTAAGATCCCACTTTTTAATTTCATACATTAATCCAGCCATTTACTTCAAATTAAATTATCAAAACCAAATTCATTAGTATGAACTAAAGATGAACAAATTATGCAGATAATTGCTAGTCTCCATACTCAGGCATGGGGTGTTTTTTAAAATGCTGCCAATTTTATTGGAGCTCTTACATGCCAGATGTTACATAAAATTCCTGTTTTGATGCTTCACCACTTTTTTGTTTTTTCGTTATTTTTTGCACGTAGCAGCATTGCTCTTTTTAAAAGATAAAAGACTGGTTCATGAAACTTGTTTATTGATGCATTTTTAGCACAGATGAACAAACGTAACACTTCACTAGGTCTTAACTACAGTTGATAACGTGTATTTGTGGCCTGGATTACCATTTTCCTAAAATGTATCACGCTGGTGCCAAAATGTGCCATTCAGAAACAGTGGGTGGAGAGGAGAAACCGCAACCAAGTGTTGCAGTGCAGAGTCACTGCTCAGAATCCCAGAGATCCCAGTCGATTCCCCCTTGCCAGTTTCCCATGTCTTCCCTGAGAGTTAGTCAACACTGTTGGCTGCTGAGCATTCTCTACAGGGCAGCTGAATCTGGCACTCCATTGAGGATCCTTCCCCCAAAATGTTTATGTCCTTCGACAACCCATAGAGTTCCTCCAGCCCTTCTGATACCTCCCTGTGGAGTGGAGGTGGAGCTGTTCGGGTGACAACAGCAACAACACTCAACACCTAAGGTTCAGAAATAGAGGGATGGGGAAGAGGTTGGAGACGAATAGCCCTAGCAGATTATAAGCTAACCTCCCGGAAACAACTTGATATGTGCAGATTATTTGAAGAAAGGTCTGGATTAGGTTGCTCCAATCTGACCTGGATATGGGCTGATGAAGTCCATGGTAGGCATGTCATGAGTGGAACCTGCTGGAGCTGAGGGTCAGACTAGATGGCCCAGGAGACCCCTTCTAACTCACTCTGTTTCTATGTTTTAAGTCAGCAATGTCCATCAGCCCATGAGGCCTGGGAATGGACCAAAGATAGAGAAACTCTGGACCCTGGCCCACAATAGCCCCTTCAGGTCAAGACTTCTGTCCTTCAACCCCTCTCCCCACGCATCGATACCTATGACAGCATGCCAGAAGGGGGATTTAACTGCCTCATTCAGAATGCTGCAATGGAGAGGAGATCTGTTCCACCTCTGCTCCTGGTTGCATAACAGTAAATTTGGAAATGGAGGTATTTGGCATGACAGCCCACATAGCACGCCCTGAGGGAGAATCCAAAAGTGCACCAGCTGCGTTGATCAACATTGGCAGCTCAGTTCAGAGGGAAGAGAGAAATCAGTGGAGGGTGGCAGGTGTCATCAGCTCCCCTGCTAATAAAAAGGTGTCTTTGCTCCATCGCTGGAAGTCCTGGCTGAAGCACGCCGAAAATCCCATGTGAAATCTGTGTACACTGCAGTTCTTGCACGCAGGATGTATTGCACTGAATCATCTTCCAAGTATTGTTTACCTATTTTGGAGCTGCTTCAGAGATTCAGCCTTTGTCAAATCCAATACAAACTGGCTCAATCTGCTCTTTATTTACAATATTTAGTCCCATCTTTTTTCCTGCAAAGAGTTAAGTACACATGGAAAAGTGAATTACAGAGATGGACTGAAAAAAGCTGCACTCACTTTGGCGAGAGGGCGATTAAGAGTGCGCGATAAAAGCCTCATGCAGAGAAGCCCTAAGTCAGCTTCTTATGTACCTGTTTATTACCTAATGATAAGGAGCTGCACTTTGGACAGGCAAGGCATTTTCACAGCTCTGATGCAAATACAGAACAATGTTTATGCGAACGCAGTCAGAGAAAATGACAGCTACACAAATGGTTTTGACAGATGTCTGAATCTTGTTTTGCAAGTTCCAGCTGCAATTCTTTCCCCCTGCATTTTTGTGACAGAAGACTTGACATTTGTTGAGTGGCCACTGAATGGTGCATGTCATCAAAGATTATATTGATCGTCATTTTTACAAGTTGCTGGACTGTCTGCAGGCTAGAAATTTGTTCTAAATTGCTGCCATAAAAAACTGCAAAGCCATCCTGGATAAGTTTTGATATCTGACAATTTGTCCCCATATCAAATGTCAAAAATACCGTATCAAGAAAATTATTTCATCACATAATAATTTGTGGGCCAAAGATGACCATGTAGGGTGACTTTCCAACTTGGTCATGTGAATTGGAGATTAGCTGTCACTTTATTGGTGCTTAGCTACCATTTATTGATGAACCAATTAAATCCACTAAGATAACAGCAACATGACCTGGTAATATGAAGTAGGATCATTGTCTAGTCCCACCCTGGGTGAAATTTCTTTTCAAATTGCTTCAATTTAAGCAGCATTAAAAACCAACAGCTAACAATATTTTGGTCCAGAATATGGACAAAACCTCGTACATCATGGTTCTGAGCCTGCCTCCAGTTTTGCCTTGCCTTGCCTTTACCTAGGTTCTCCAAATTTCACTTGAAAGCTCAAGTCCATATTAGAATGCAAATGTCTTCTTCTTTCTGCATAAAAACCAAAGTCTATTTCTATGCATATATTCCAAGAAATATGCAACAAGTGTATGAATTCTGAAATATATGCATTGTTTTCACATGAAGGTGTGCTTATGCACATTTTTGAAATGGATTCCTTTTGAAATAGACATATCTTAGAAAAGTATGTATACTGTTGAACACATTTGGGGGTCTGGGGTCAACAAATCATATTGCAAGCTTGGAAATGGTGCAGCGTTTGACTGGGCATTGTATCCGAGACCACGTTTGGTCTGGAAATTTTTTAAAAAAACAGTTAACATCTTGATAAAAACAGAACTGAAATGCATTTCTCATACAGCCCTAATGGATTAGAACAATCTAGAACAGAATAAAATCTCATTACTTGCCATCAAGTATTGTTCTTACCCAGCACCTTTATTTAACAGCCCCATAAGGATTTATCGATATTAATCTAATTCCTTCTGTGTTGCTGGAACTGGGTGTTGCAGAAGGCTGGAAACATCCCATTAATCTGCTTATTGAAAAGCATGGTGCTGATGTCATGAAATGGAAAACAATATTTTGCTTGGCATTGTCTCAGCCTACAGACTTTTATGTGCACGAACAAACATCAAGGCTGAAGCATTTTGAAAAGGGATGTTTGTGGGTATGTACACAACACACATTTATGCATGGGTAAGCATTCTGTTTGTTTGGCTTGATCAGGATTTGCAAACATTCAGAGTATCCCACATTTCAGAAGAAAAGAACTGGATTGATTTTTTTTTAAAGAATGTGGAAGAAAGCAAAACACCCATACATCCAAGGCTTTGGGTGGCTTACTCTTAAAAAATTATAAAATTCATCGAATTTCTGCATATTCAACCATGTCAACAGTTAGCTGATTAGGAGAGGTTGTCATTTTTTTTTCTCACTGGCTTCTAGGCAAGGACAACTTGATACTTTCCATGCTGGGAAGAGCTGCACAATTTATCTGATGGGTAAACCTCTTCCCTTCCCTTCCCTTCCCTTGTAATAAATTATCATGATTTGCAAAATTTCTATCTGGGAGAGAGAACTCCAGATTTCTCTCTATTTGGAGTAGAAAGCCACTCCGACACATTAGCTAAGAAACGAGAAATGTGTTCCGCAGCTGTGCTTTTGCACTCACCTTCCTGAGAATTATAAAGTACTATATTTTTTCCCAGCAGGCTGAGTTTGCCCAAACCGGCTTCGCTTTTTAAACAAGAACTGATTTGCATAAGTTTGCAACATTGGGTTTGAAGCAAACTTGTTAAAAGCAAAGCAGCCCAGAACAAATTAGACCATTTCTTGTCTTCCCTGTGAGGCCAACCATGTCTCCTGTTTTCCTTCTTTGTTCATGTTGGAGGGACTCCAGAAAACTCCCCCACTGAGAAGGGCTCTGCAGGGGAATGGAGAGATGTTCCGAGGGGACTGTGAATGAAAGTTCTGCATAGAGTGAGATAAAGATGGTGATGGATGTGACATCCATTCTGCAGCTGTAATGCATGCATCGGATCAATGAACGCAGTGGGTGCAGCCACTGTACCCTCCATCTTTGAAAGCAGGATGGGAAATTCAGCTGTGTATCAGGCTCAGCCAGTGGATGGGACAAGGGGAGGTGAAGGAACAAAGGAAGGGAGGCATTTCCTTGAAGGGAAAGGATGAAAATTGCAACGAGAGGATCTGAGCACCTAATTCGCCATTTAGTAAACTTCATTCTTCCTGTTCAAGACAGTTGGTGCAGCCCTGCGGCTAAGGTAGCAATGCAGGAAGCTCATGGCTTGAATTTTCTCTCTGCCATGGACTCCCTGGGTGGTTTTAGGCCAGTTTTCCCCACCACACTCATCTGTGATAGGGGTAGGGAAGCATACGAAGCTTGTTTCAGTTCATTTTGCACAAGATCAACTCAGGAAATAAACTTCTGGACTGGAGTGGATTTGGATGTAGAATATTTTATAGCTTCCCCTCATGCTTGGCCTGGTCTTGCAGGCAGAGAGGAAGTCTGTGAACACTTCCAGAATGAAGTTTGCGCAACTGGCAAGCTTCTTCCACTTCAGCTGCAGTAGCACAAGTCGGCTCCAGGGGATGCAGAGGAGAGACACTGCTGGTGCAATGACCGTGCCGGGCTCTGTTCCTGGTGAGCTCCACATGACCAACCATGAAAGGTTGTCCAAAGGCCACAATTTAGGAAAATGCTGCTGAGCTGCTACATGGTACCCGGCACTGGGGATCTATTACTTTCAAGCTGAAAGAGCCACAATAAATTCTGCAAGCCAAACGGGAGGTCTTGGTGCTTAACATGTCTAAGGACCCGAAGAAACACTCGTTTAGCCTACCTGAGATGAAGTCACTAAAGGAGGGTTCCCCGTGGGGTCTCCACCATCTGAGGTTAGAAAGGACCTGTCAGTGGGAGAACCTCATTAACAGAGGCAACAGCCTTTTGTGAGACATCTCCTTTGATAACTTCGTGTTCTTCCAGGCTAATTCCCACCTTGTAACAGTTTCTGCTTTCATATTTTTAAATTGCTGGGCCATGCTGTTTGATTTTGTATTTGATCTCAATCCTGTATGGGCTTTACTGTGATTCTATTTTGTTATGAAATGCCCTGGAAACTGTTTGGTTGAGAAATGGCGTGCAGGTGCATAAAAATAGCTAAACAAATTAAAATGCAAATCTGGGCCCCTTGTCCAAGATATGTGAGGGATGGCTGAGCTTATATATGCTGAGACCATGACGTCCAGGCTCTAAAACCATCAAGTTGGGCTAGGAGCTCTCCTTCTGGAAGCACCCTCAGATCCACAGGCTGGACTCTGCTGCCATCTTGGCTCAGATTCAATCTTGCAGGATGAGCCATTGGGAAATGGAGTGAAGGATAGATATATTTTTAATACAGAGGTGCCAACGAAGTGGCTGGAGAGTCATGCTCCATTTCCTCCCTTGTCTGGAGCAGCACAAAGAGGAGAACATTTGGAAAGGGCCAACTCACCTCTGTCACAAACAACCTGGATCTTGCTCGTTCTCTGTCTGATAGCTTCTTTCATAAGCCACATGGATTAATTTTCAGATGCCCAGGAAAAGGTTCAGCAGGAGGGAAAAAAGGCTCCTGGCAATTATTGAACTCTTACAGCAGTTTAGTTTGATGAGGGGTAATTATTGTCAACCCCCCTTTTCCTGCTCTCAGCTTGTGGACGGAACATTCAATTGAGTTTTGTTCCTTACTAAAAGCTCCCTTTATAATTTTAGTATTATGTTGATAAATGCCAGTAATGAAACTGTATGTACTTTATTACTGGTGTTAACGCTCCATTTCTGTCTGATGGTTTAATATCAATGTATAATTTCTCTCCATTATTTAAAATGCACATTTGAAAAGGTTTTGCACCTCAGCTGTTCTTTTCAAAATGGAACACTCTCTGGCTTTGTTCATCACCTTTGCCTTTTGTCCTATGCCACAGAGGGGTCGGCTCTTCTGTTCACTGCAAAGATGAGTAATGGAGTCATTTCACAGCGGTGGCTGCTTGGAAAGCTGACCCCTGCGGTTCACAAAGCTTCAACACTGACAG
This sequence comes from Varanus komodoensis, assembly GCF_004798865.1. Lineage (NCBI taxonomy): Eukaryota > Metazoa > Chordata > Lepidosauria > Squamata > Varanidae > Varanus > Varanus komodoensis. The sequence continues at coordinate 15,321,687 of NW_025335549.1, read as the reverse complement.
CCCACTGCACCTTTTGTAAAATGCAACACCAGGCCAAAATCATGTGGAAAAGGAGGAAGAAGGAGAATGTTTTCCTTTGACCCAGCTTGGCTGCTTCCTTTCACCTGAGCAAATTGCATCCATATCCATTCGCAAGGGAAGGAAGATGGGGCCAGGGGAACATGGGTGCCATGCAAAATGCGGGGCTGATCAAGCAAGACATGGGAAATGGCCTATATCACTCACAGAAAGTAAGGAGAAGTGAGGAGGGAGGCTGGGAGTTCAGTCTCTGTAGGGAAGGCCCCGGGTGTTCTCAGCTTGTTTGGTATATCTACACCCCGTTTTCCAACTAGATATATTTAAGTATTGTAAAACACTGCAAGAAACAAGTGTTCAAGCTCCAAAAGGGAACAACACAGCCAGCTCTTTTGGAGCAAGCACCAGAATTAGGGATTTATGAGGATGGTGGTGAAAATCGGACAGGTTTCCATGATTTGGGACCCCAAATCCCAGTTGGATGGCTCTGCAAAGTCACAGCTCTGTGGTGTACGTTGAGCCAAATGGTGGCCTTCTGCTTGGCAGATTGCTACTGAATCGCAAATTTGAAGAAAAGGATTAAGGGAGTTGGTATAAATTTGGCCATTTCCCATAAATTGGCACCCAAAAGGCACATGAAGCTAGCATATTTTGCATAAAGTCAGACTCTTTGTTCAAACTGGCACCTCGTGGGTGCTTTTCCAGGTGTCCATTCGTGCTAATCACCCAATTTCATCATGTCAGAGCTACATGCTTTTGCTCAAACCAGGCAAAATACGATGATTTCCCAAACTGCATAAATTTGCACAGTTTGCTCGAATTTCCTTAGCATTTCAACAAAAGCACAAGCTGTGACTTGGCTTAAGGACAGAAGCCTGATGTCCAGGGTCGTTGGCATCAGTTAGCCCTGATACCAGCTCTCGCCCGCCTCTTTCCTCCTTCCAGTGAGGCAGTTGGGCTGGATTTTTGGCCACTGTCCAAGGACCCTCAGCACAAGAGCCAGAGATTGCCAGCTAATGGGGGCATTCAGGCAGCAGACACAAACTCCATTTTGTTTCTGCAGTTATGAAGGAGCCCTTACTGTGCACTCCCCACAAAAGAAAGAGAGAAAGTCTGTGCCGGACACCTGCAGAATCCACACGACTCAATTCTTACTGTACTGTGCTATTGTTATTATATTGTGGAATCTGCAGGTTGGAGTCATGCAGTCTTGAGAGTTGTGTCGATCTCTCTGCCATCCCTTGCCTAGGCCAGGATGGCATCAGAACATAGAAACATAGAAAATAGAGCGAGTCAGAAGGGGCCTCCTGGGCCATCTAGTCTGACCTCCGGCACCAGCCGCCTCCCAGTGAGGTCCACTCAGACCAGCAGTGCTCTCCAGAGGGCTTTCCCACTTAACCCAGAGCCTGATAGGGCAAAGCAGGTGATAAGCTACAGATAGCAGGTGATCTCCCATGGAGCTAACCCCTGGACTCGTCCCTGAGGCCCTTGGGCAACTCTTATTGACAAGAGCCATGTCAACAGACCTCTGAGGATCCCCCCACTGTGGTGTGAGGGTCTGAGGTCTCCTACATCCAGGCAGAGTATTGCTCCAACTAGCACTGTCTATGCACGTTTCCCCAGCTTAATGTGGGGTTAGGGTTAGACTCAAGGCCCTGGAAAATAGACTCAGGCGTCAGGCTCCTGGATGTGGATTATTACAAACATGGAGCTTCTTTTGTGGATGGGGTGCAGCCCAAGGGCAGCCCCCCCCCCCCCCGCCCGCAGTGGTACCAAAAATAGCAATTGGTAAGACAGGGTAGTATTTGACAGTGGTCCAGCTTTGGGTAAATCCACTGAAATGGATGGGACGTCAGGCAAACTGTCTGACAAGGCCAAGCCGTAGGCTGCTGCTCGTGGTTAAAATTGAATTTTGAAGGATTCCAGCCTATCTGAACTATTGACTGGAAGGTCGCGTGCCGCATTACACCCAAACAAACGTGATTGTAAAGCACTTCAAAAAACCAGTTAAGAAAGCAGACAGTATTGACTCTACACTCAGCTAAGTTTCTTATTTGCCGCTAAGTGTTTTCAGAGCAATTTAGTTGTTTGCATCTCAAACAGCTGTATTATCTGCATGCAGATGAGAGCCTTCCGAAATCTTGCTATTGTTAACTCACCTTAGCTCTCTTAGCATTCAGCCCTGCTGCATGAACCGAGTGCCTTATCTCTGGGGTCTATGCGCGTTCGTGCTCACGAGCGCATGTGTGTGTGTGTGTGTGTGTGTGTGTGTGTGTGTGTGTGTGTGTGTGTGAGAGAGAGAGAGAGAGAGAGAGAGAGAGAGAGAGAGAGAGAGAGAGAGAGAGAGAGAATGCTTGGCTTTTGCTCTCTTTTTTAAATTGAATGTGCTGTCTCAGCGGTTTAATCAGGACAAACCCCAGCCATGTGCACAATTTTGGGTCTCCTCTTCTCTGGCCTTGCGTGCTGCAAAAGAATAGAAATTGATGGCTTAGACAGATTCTTTTGCCAGAAAAAGAGAAAGGTGTCCTAAGCTGTATGTCCTTGAAAATATGTTTTTATTTAAGGCAGCTCTATAGTTGTAACAATTAGTACTTTGGGATGGGGAGAGGCTAGAGAATATCATTCAAGATCCTTGTCTTGGGGCCAAACTAAACATTGCACTGAATGAGCGCACAGCTCGGCAAATTCTGCTTTGGAATCCCTATGTATTCAACCATGTTAGTGCTAAAGAAGGACTGCCCCCTCTTTTTCCTGACTGGCTCCTCAGTTTTTGACAATTGCATGGGAGGAAGGTGCATTGTGGTCCTTTCCAGGCTGGGGAAAACTGCATTTGGCTGGTGTGCAGATATGCCAACATTTACCAAAATTTACATATCTGGGAGAGAAAGGGACTGGCATTTTCGAAAGGTGACTGCAAGAGAGTTGCGCATCTGCTTGCCTGCTCTCATTGATCTTATTGCCGTTCCTCCTGGTTGAAGGATTCAAGCTCACAGTAGGCCTTTCACTTCCAGGAGGAGATGCTTTGGGCAGAGAGTTAAACCCTGTGCCAACTGGCCCCGAGCAAACAATGTCCCGTGTAAGAACCCTCCTGGACATCTCCCTCCACTGGTAAACTCAGCATGAGTTACTTTTCCTCCATATCATACAAATGCAAATTACATCTCAAACCCCATTAGTGCCAATCCTCCTCATCCCATTTCCATATTAACACTCGCACACATGCACACACTTTTTTGTTGGTTTGTTTGGTTGCTAAGTCATGCCCAACTCTTCATGACCCCATGGACAATGTTCATCCAGGCTCTCCTGTCCCCCACCATCCCCTGGAGTCCACCCAAGCTCACATCCACCGTCCCAGTGACCCCATCCAGCCACCTCACCCTCTGCCGTCCCCTTCTTCTCCTTTTGCCTTCCATCGTTCCCAGCATCAGGCTCTTCTCCAGTGAGTCCTTCCTTCTCATAAGGTGGACAACGTATTTGCGTTTCATCTTCAGTCTCTGTCTTTCTAAAGAACACACACACACACACACACACACACACACAACTCATGCATAAACACGCACACTGCTGTCCTCATTTCTTTCCTGATTTAGGGAAAAGAAGCATCACTTCTCACGAGTCAACCCATCCTTTGCCATTTGCTAGAGGTGTTTAGAACAGAGAAGCCATTAGCAGAAGCTACTAATAAATAAGAACGGAGAAGTGCTGCATTCACAAAAGGCCCTTAAAGGAAGAGGTAAAGATGAACACTGTGCTGAAAGAAGCTTGCATTGCCTTGTTTGACATGTTACTTGATGCTGACCCCAATCTGCACAGCATCAAAATGACTGTCAGGCAGCTAATTCTGCTCTGCTCACATCCCCTATCCATAGCTGCCCTAATTATGAATCTGTAGTAATTAAGCTATTATAATTAATGTCACTATATTGGTGCAATTCAATTAAAAGCTAGGCTGTAAATAAAGGTGGAGTGATCAAAACTGCGAGAGAGACAGTGATAAAGACCCAGCTGACATTAATGGAGTGGTGTCTGGGTGTGGACAGCAGCTCAGAAATGCTCAAGGGCTTGGTTCCAACCAAAGAGTAACTCGGATGCTGCGTCTTCATTGTTTGAATGAGAAGCCCAATATATGAATCAAAAGGAATTGGAGGATCTCAGCTGGTGGGCTGGACATTGCTATTGGGCTGGGGCCATCCTCGAGTGGACGGAGGCCCCAACTGGCACATGTTATACTCTGCTCAGATAGATGCATCCAATGCTGAATGAGGCAGTGGAGAGGCAGAGTTGGGCAGATAATGCTGCCGTTTCCAAGTCCCCTAGTGAAAAGTCTCAAACAGGGCATGAGAACCAACCCTGCTTGGAAAAGGAGGGAGACATTTCAGCACCGGCTTTGGATGAGGAGTTCCTTGACACTGGGAGGAGATGATGGGTGAAGCAAGCGGGCCAATACGGAAGTGCCTGGCATTCTCACCATCTACCCCTCAAGCAGCCTGAGGGTGGAGTCAGGATCTTTCCTGGAAAGGAGGGAAGGAGAAGAGATTCAGTCTGGATTCAGCGCTTCCCATGGGCAGTTGCCTCAGTCAAATCCCAAGGAAGATGGCCATGTCGAATTATACAATACTCTCACTGGTTAAGCTCTAAGAAAAAGATTGTGCTTCAAAGCCCTCTTAGAAGTGTGCTGGACAGATAAAGAAGGCAGGATAGATGTGCTCAAAGCATAATCCAGACTCTAGATTCCTTGATAGATAGTACCGAAAATGGTCCAGTTCCTCAGGAGGAACTGATTTCAGCAGCCAAGAAGAATGAGGTTGGGGGGGGGGGTTGTTACAGGACCAAATGGTACTGCACACCAGCAATTTCCTTCAGGTAGAAAACTTATCCTATCACAAGGAAGGCTAAGGTGTATCCCTTTCCACTGATGTCAAGTTTTCTCTGTGGACAGATGTTTCCTTTTTGTTTGGAAAGAGCAATAACTCTAATATGCCTCCCAACACACCGCCCCCCCAGCCACTGAAGTGGTTCAGTCTAGGCACAAGCTGAGCATCTCAATGAGCACTGGGCAATGCTAGGGAATAGCTGAGAGGAATAGAATGTTTTTAAAATATTGATTTTCTATTTTCAATTTTGGCTTTCCTATCTAAAAGGTACAAGCCAACAAAGGGCTTTTCTTTTACATGAAGAGTTATTTTTCAGTCCTTTTCCTTTAAGGAACTCTCCTGGTTGCTGAGGTTTTAAAATATTTTTTTTCTCAATTAACAGGTTTGACAGTCAAGCAGTTTGGTTTCCCTAGCCATTACTTCTGATCTAATTAAAGTATACAAAATCTCCCTTTCTGCATAATAGACTGTTCGCCGTCCCTCCCTCCACCTCATGAGATAAAGGCCACTTTCTAAAGCTTCTATTACAGACATAATTTACTTCTTGGTCTGTCTTTAGAACTTGACTTCTTTGCTGTGTGCTATACTGTTAGACCAGAAAAAATAATGGTAAATTCAAACTGTTGCATTTCTGTCTCATAAGAACTATAAGAAATATGGATACAAACAGAAAAGGGTATACACAAAAGCCAACCATTTTTGTCCAGCTAAAGAAAAAAAACACCAAAATCAAGAGTGGGACAATACTTTCCATTTAGCAGAACAGAAATATCACAAAATATTAGAGAAGCTTTGGATTCTTCAGAATGTTTCTTCAGGTTGGTAAACGAAACCATGGTGATGGAAGTCACTGCAAGCTGAGGCTCTCTTGACTACAAATTCCATTCCTCACACTCGAGACGATGCTGTCTTGATGTTTTGGGCTGCAGCTCTCACCATGCTCTTTCAGTATGGCAGTGCCTTTCTGTGGAATTCAGAAATTGGAGTGAGGCCTGGGATTGCTCTCTGGAGCTGTCCACTACCGGGGTGCTGAAGAGCCAGCCCATCCCTTCCTCTTCCAGCCAAAACTCTAGATCATTCATTATTCTAGACCCCTTCCTCTCCAATTCTCCTCCTTCTACAGTGTATCTCTCTGAACTGGTTGCAGTCTGGTTCTCACCAGCCTCTTAGCTAATCTCAGAATTCCTTAACCTTGGCATTTCAGCTAACCACTCCAACCTTCTTCTAGCTCACCTTCGGAGTCTGAGCATTCTTGCTTGGAATGCTGTACTTTGAAAGAAGCAGGTTGTGCCCTTCAGGATGCCAGCTTTAGCCCTTATAAAGCCCATGTTTTCTTCTGTAGCTTCTTGCATAGCTTCTTGTGGCTGGGAAGCAATAGGAGAATTGGCCTCACAGTTTGAGGGGAAAGCTACATCCTCAGATCTGGGAGTTCTGAGTTCTGCTTGGGTCGCTGTTGAGTTTCTCAAATGCGCATCATCTAAATCTAGAGAGTGAGCAGTGTGATTGCTTTAGATCCCATATATTTAATCACATATGCGCACATATGCAAATGTAATGTTAGTTGTGGAGAACCATCAAAATTGACATTCATTATTTAGAGTATTTCTATACAGTTTGATTAGCAATAATGCTCTCAAAGCAGTTTACAAATTTCTTCACTAAAGTGACAATCATGTAGCAATTTATCTTCTGTTCATTTAGGGTTTTTTGTTAATTTTTTGAAATATACACAGAAATTGATTATTTTGACATATATACAGAAATATACACAGAAATCGATGGGTTTGAAATATACACAGAAAAACCTATCAGAGATTTTTCTCTAAAGAAAATGCAGGGATACCTTAAAGATTTCTCCCACCTCATTTCTTGTTCATATTTATGTCCATGAAGGATCAGGGCCAACAATATTAGCTAAATGCACACTATATCTATTTATATGGTAGGTGCTTTGAATTTGGCAAGAACAGCACATAACAAATAACACTTTAATATTCACTTGCCCTGGGAAGTTAAGGACATGATTTTTCAGATCCTAAAAAAGAGAATTAATCTTCTGTGGAGTATTTAGATGTAATAGTTCCTGTGGGACAGGTTGGCTATCCACCAGGCTTCAGGGTCTGGATATGCATCAGTGCAAGTGCTGCTGCATGGACTGAGCCAACTGGAGGCTACTGGCCAATGTCCCAGGTGGACCAGCTACTGCCTGATGCACGCCCAGTTTCTTGGAAAGACTGCTGGACTGCAGGGACCCTGGCCTAATCCTGCAAGGGGCTTCTTAGATTCTGAGAAGCTGCCAAGCTATGAATGGATGAGGGAAACGGGCTGGGCGAGAGGAAGGTGGAGTGGACTCCTGGGAGCTGCTAGAGGGCAAAATTTGGCTCCTGTGTTTGCGTTTCCTCACTCCTCAAACCAAGGACTGGAAGTGGCAGTGTGGCCGACGGACCTTGTGTCAGCAGCACTTGCGGCCATGCCCAAGCTCCTCTGGGCTGTCCAGGAGCTATCCATGGTGCTGAAAGGTAGGCTCAGCTCCAAATAGCTTTGCCATCATGAAGGATGCCTTTGAAAATCAGAGATGGGTTGATCAGGCTACTTAGCCAACTGTCTAATACACCAGATCAAACCCAAGGCCTTCTGCAGAGGTCTTGTTGCTCAAGCATGTCCTTGCTGAAGCATCTTCAAGAGATTCCGTGTAGGCAGGGCCTTCTTGCTGGTGGCACCCACCTGCTGGAATGCTCTCCAGAGTGTGGGCCAAGAAGCAGAGGCGAATACTTCAGCGGTCTCTGGGAGATGCGCTTGTTTGCTCTTCTCAGGGTTTCTCCGACGTATATGTGCAGAGCTCTGGTTTATTGTTTACTGTAATATTTTAAAGATATGTATTGTTTACATCAGCTTTTATTTTGTGGGTTCTATGTGTCTTCTGTAAATATAAGGATAAACATACTGGAAACAAGCAAGCAAGCTTTATCTAAGGAGTATAAATCAATGAGCAATAGTGCGGTGTTGTTTGCACACAGGAGTGTGTGATTTTGCAGGGCTTTAGAAAGGCATCTCCAACAGGAGATGGTGGAGCTTTCTGCTTGCCACTTATACACTCCACCACTGCTTTGCAGTGCATCCTTCAAAACTCTCGGTGACCCTGCTCGCATTATTGTTCCATTTAGCTATTTTGATTTATGTTTCCCAGTGGTATTTTGCTTGGCAAAAGATTTGTACCAATAGGAGCTTTTGAGTTCTCTAGCAGAAGAAAAGTTGAGCTTACACTATAATAATAATAATAATAATAATAATAATAATAATAATAATAATGGGGAATGAGAAAGAGAAAGGCAGAGAGAGAAATTGAAGCTCATTCCCCATTGGGCCTTGGGGTCCTCACACTTTCTCAGGATGGACCGTCTGACAGAGTCATTGTGAACTAAAGTGGGAAAGCTTCCTGGCACTGCATCCTGAGCTCCTTATACAGGCTGGAATGGGAAGGTGTTTGCTTCCTGTACAGACTGGAAGCATGAGGAGATGCCTTGGAAGCTTGGTCCTGCTCTCCCAATATGCTTGACTCTGGCTGGCAGCACGTTCTGGCAGGGGTTTTTCCTGCCCAGCATGGAGAAGCCAGGGAGCTGGCCTGGGACCTGGCAGGGTAATCATGGGCTTTGATTCCCCACTGTCCAGATCCTGGCTCTGATATTTTAAAAAGCAAACAAAAAGGTGCCTCTTCTTTGCAGAGTTCTAATTTGCAGGCTGCCCAGTTGGTTTCCTAGAGAAATATATGCTTTGTTTTATTGTTTCCCATTCCTCCTGATGTGAACTGCCCTTTAACTTTACCCCTCCAGAGACAGACAGACAGATAATTAAAATAAAAATAATGCGAAACATCTCTGCTCCGCACACTCACAATGGACCATTCTCTCCTCCACCATCCACACCCAGTGACAAAAAATGAACGGAGAATCTTTTTGCGGATTGTGTTTGCTTTTCAAGAGAACCCGTAGTTAAGCCGTGTGTGTGTGTGTGTGTGTGTGTGCGCGCGGGTGGGTGGGTGGGTGGGGGGGATCCTTTTCGTGGAAACGTGTTGGAAATGTCTCCTCTCTCCTGAGCCCCGGTTCCTTCGATCGCCTTTTCCAGAAGCCCCCGAAGGAAGCGGCTCGTGTGAGGCGGGGCGCGGGGTGTGGGGAAGATCCCAGTCCTGGCAGAGAAAGCACGACTGAGAACGGAATTGTGCAAGTGTGTGTGTGTGTGTGTGTGTGTGTGTGTGTGTGAGAGAGAGAGAGAGAGAGAGAGAGAGAGAGAGAGAGAGAGAGAGAGAGAGAGAGAGAGAGTGGGGGTCTTTGGTGGTGAAGGAGCGCGCCAGGTTGGCGAGCGCCGGTCCGCTTCGCCCGTCCGTGCACGCCGGAGGAACCCGCGTGGATCGCTCGCCGCTGCGCCGGAGGGGCGGCGCGCACCGCCGGTCTCCGCTCCCGGCTCGCCCATCGAAGCTTCCACCCGAAAAGCAGCCGCGGAGGAGGAGGAGGAGGAGGAGAGGAGGGGAGGGGAGGGGAGGGCGACAGCGGCGAGGCGGCGGTCGGGACTGTAGCCAATCCAGAGAGCACCAGAGGCGAAGGCTGCGCCTGCCTGTCCAAGCCCCGCGTCACCCTCTCCCTTTCTCCGCCGCCCCCGGCTGCGCCTCGGATCCACTCGGCTCGCAGCCGGCCTGGGCGATGAGGAGTCCGCCGTGACGCCCCGAGGCCAGCCGGCGGGCGCGCGGGGCCCCAGGAGCCCGATGGGAGCAGCAGCCGCGGGACCCCCGCTGCCCGCGCCTCCCCGATGGCCGCGGGGCTGTGGATTATTACCGTGCACGGCGCTGCTGCGCGTTTCCCCGCGGGAGAGGACCGGCGCTGCCCCGCGCGGGAGCCTGGGGACACATCCTCGCGGGATGCGGATCGCGTAGAGCTGCCCGGGTCGCTCGCGTAGGTGAGACCGCTCAGCCCTGCGGCGGCGGCGGGCGCGCGGTGGGGGGGGCGACGTGTTGCGGGAGGCGGGGGGCCGACGCCGCGCAGGGGGCGCGCGGGTGCCTGGGGCGGCCGCCTGATGGTGGGGCCAGGGGCTTGCCTTCAGGGTCCGGGGTCGCTCGGGGTGCGACCCTCTTGTGCCTCAGACCACACGAGCGGGGTATCTCTTCGGAGTTCTCCAATCCCCTTTTCTTAAGAGGTCTGCAAAAAGTCACCCGGCCAGTGCGCTTCAAAATGACCTGATCCATACCTGACATATTCGGATAGATGCAGGCGCAGCTTGGTCTGAGCTACATCAAAAGCAGGCCCTACAGCCGTGCTGTGAAACTCCCCCTGAACAAGGAACCTTTGCCCTCCCCTTAAATATTGTGCATATCTGGAGAAAGGAACGGAGAGGAAAGGACGGGTGTGTACGAGTGATCCCATGCTCCCCAGGGCTTTCGAACCCAGCCTGTGCGCAGTTTTTGTTGGTGTGTTTTGTTTTCATGCAGGACTTGGTCCTTCCTGATTTCCTGGGACTTACTCTCGAGGAAGTGTGCAGAGGATTTAAATTTCAGGTGTAATCACACTTCGCTGGGAGTAAATCCTGCTGAAGTTGGCGTGACTTGTCTCTGGGTAGGCGTAGAGATGCCTGGCAAATCTGCCTGGAATTCTTGTACTTGGGGGCAACAGTGCCTTCTGGGTAGGACTTGGGGCAGAGGTCCAGGGCCCCTCTGGGCTGCATCGGCACATTGCCCCCCTCCCCCAACACCTCAGGGCTGGCTTTGCATAACCTGAATTAATACACATTGCCACATAAAGGGAATGGGGGCGGGGGGGGGAGCTTAAGTCTGTTAAGACCAGAAACTACAATTGCCTAACTGCAGCAACCTCTTGGTGTGACACAAAGACCACACTTCTTGTTGTGCCTTGAGAGAAAGGTGCTTGTGTTCCCCCAAGACAATCCTCAGCAGGCTGAAGAAAGAAAAAACAGCCCCAGGTTTCTTCACATGTGCCTGTGTTTCGGTGCACCCTCAAATCTTGTCTTTTCTTTCCTTGCTTTCTCTCACTTGATAAACGGTAACAGTGGAAAGAGGCAGAAGGTATGTTAGGAAGTGCGGTTCTCACACAGGGACACCCACTCCAGGCTGAGAGAGGTCCCAGCCCCTTGCAAGAGCTTTCAGATCATGTGCACAAAGCCCTTGGAGATGCTTTGTCTCCCAGGTCCCTTGGAAGGCCATTTTGGGTAAAATAGTAGGGGACGAGTTGATCCGCATTCTGAGATCTGTACACAGCTTCAACAAAAAACTGTGCTTCTGAATCATCTTTTGGAATGACCTAGTTTGATTGCTTCTTGACAGACTTTATTCCTCGTCCCAGAATATAGGATGCCTCAAAACACCCGCCCCCAACTCTCATTCCTCTCTGTTTTTCCCTGCTTTTCTTCCTGACCCACTCTCCCTCTCCCTCTCTGTCACCTCTACCCTGAGAGAGCTGTAAATTCAAACACCTGTCACACTGGAGAGAGGGAAGGGGGCAAAGGTTGTTTGCTTTTGCTAGCTCCTCTGTGCTACTGAAGTAGTCAAGGGGAAGCCCCGAAGCCCCGAAGGGAGATGCATTTGACTTTGTCCAACACTAGCTGCAGTTTGAAGTGCCCAAGAAGCACAGCACCTCAGGGGGTTATGCCAAGTTGCAAAGATGCCAACTCATCTGGACTTTATTACCGGAGCCTGGGTGATGGAGGCTTTAAATCCAGAGACAATGTTTAATTTTAGTCTGCCTGTGGCTTCATGCTCAATGTTCTTTTAAAGCAGCGTGGATTTGATCCTGGACAGCCACACACACCTGTTTGTATTCTTCGTCTGAGGTGCAAACAGAGACACACACACCCTCCTGTGAAAAAGGATAGACGAGGTGGAGAGACGATGCATATTTTGCCTCCCTTGACGATCATTTGCGATGACATGGCTGCGTCTTTTGTGTGCACGTGCTCAGGAGCATGTGCAACCACAAGGGGGAGAGAGACTTCCACACACCTGCACACACATGCACATCCAAGCAACTGCTGAAATCCGAAAAAGGAGACATGATGTCATTAGAAAGCCTCTTGTGCCATGGAGGCTGCACACCAGACAGAATTCTTCCCCACCCGAGTTGTCCGTTTGCTAGGTCCCCTGCCATTTTAAAATGCATGGGCTGCCTCCTCAGGATCGCAAACCTCTGCTTGATTTCAAGACTGCCCTGTTGCTCTCCAATGCCTCAACATTCTCTGGACGTTCCCTCCTCATGCCATTGTGCATGATGCTGATGTTCAAAGATGCTGTAGGCACTTCCTACCAAATCATATGCTCAATTCATTTGATGTCATCTTTGGCCACCTGGTGCATCCTATGTATGCTCTGGAATGAGGTTCCTTTTCTTCTCCAGGCCAAATCGAAGGGACAACATTGGTTTGAACTTCTGTTTGCTCTGTGCTTCAGTCTATTTCCAGTTTTGCCATCACATTTAGCTTTGTCTGAGAATCTTTCTGCTGGATGCAGAAGTCAAGTCTGCATTGGGTAAAACAGAAAGATGCCTTGTTTAATGCAATACCTGGGAGATGGGGATGAAGAAGAAGGTTTCAGCTAAACACTGTTGTGTTGGCTCACAAAGATGGCAAGACCAAGACAGATGTGTCCTTCTGGCAAGGATAGAAACTTCCCACAAACCCCTGGGCAAATAATTTATTCCCCTGGATCCTCTCTGCTTTCCCTTCTTTGCCAAAGGTTTGCAGGGTGACCAAAGAGAAAAGTGACGTAAAAATGCAGAACAGAGTTATTGCTTATGTCAAGCAGCAGTCCGAAGAAGCCTGCATGTTGTCAATTTCTTTGCATATAATGCCTAAAAGCAACTCATCAGAAAGCAGACTCCTTTTGCTATACCTGGGAATCTTGATGGTCTTTGAAATCTGGCTGTATTATGCTGAACAAAAAGGGCCCAGGAAGGAAAAGGAGATGCGGACTCATTTGTTCTCTCGGTGAATATTCACAAAGAGTTCTCTTTAGCTGTTTACGTAGCAAGTGAAGGGAGACTCATCATTTTCCTTCCAATTCACCTCTTGAGGATTAAAGACATCTAAATATGGGAGCAGGCACACAAACATGTCTCCCCATGTTCCTGATTTGTCATTTTCTCCACCCCGCTACCATCATCTCCAACCCTGAGTGGATCAGTATGTTTGCAGGGAAATGTAGATCACTTAATCTAAGATAATGTGTTGCATGCAGATTTTCCACAATTAAAGGAACCATAGAACTGTAGAAGGAAAGACACCAAATTGCCTTGGTTTGTCCTGCCTCAATGATCCATTGAGCAAACCTCCTGAAGAACCTTCAGAGGAGTCCAGACAATCTGGGCACTCCCTCCCAAATGCAGATGTATTTTCTAACCTGGGGATCCATAAAAGAGGTTTCATAGTGGGCATTCCTCTACTCTCTGGAGCAGGGGGTGAAGGGAAAGCTGAGCGTGACGTGAATGGCAGAGCATCACTGGGGTGGAGCTTTAGTTCCAGCCATTGTGAACAGAGATGTGCCAAGACACTCCAAACTGGCGAGGAGGGTGTGGAGTCATCCTCGTGGAGGTGCTGGGCTTCAGAAGCTCTCTGAGCACTTCCAGAATGACTGGGAAATCACAGATAAGACACGTCTCCTCTCCCCTTTGGAGTGATCAGTTTTGGACAGCAACAATGGCCAGGCTGAACTTGGTGGCTTCTCACTGTCATGTGCCTTCCCTAGTAGGAAGGGTGAGGAACCTCTTCCAACCCAAGGGCTATCAATCTTGTGTAGGCTCTCAGGGGCCACATTGGTTCTGTATTCCCAGACCAGGTTGCACTGAAAGGGTCACTCGGGGCAGAATGGAGGGAAAGAATCTCTCCTCTTTCTGATCTTTGCCATTCTAGCTGCAGTTTTTGTGAGACCAGCCAGCAATGACCCAGGGAGGTGCTGCTGCCCCACAGAGCTGCCAAACTTCTCTGCACCCCTAGCTCCCCATCTGTTACTGGGTTTTGTGCAGCTCTGTTCCCACACTCCAAAGGCCAAAGTTCCTCTCCTTGGGCTGGTAAGAAAGCTTTAAGTGGCAATATGCTTGAGTATAGATGGGGTCACCGGGGCAGTGGGTGTGGGCTTGGGTGGACTCCAAGGGATGGTGGGGGACAGGAGGGCCTGGAGGAATGTTGTCTATGGGGTTGTGATGGGTTGGGCACAACTTGTTGACCAGACAACAACATATACCTAACCCTCTACCTGTCTCATGGTGCTTTGGGTGAATTCCCGTCAATGTTTTAGTAATGTAAGAGGTGGCAGAGATTATAGAGGAGTCAATCCAAATCACATATACAAACCCAGTTTCAGCGTTCCTCGTGTGAGCTTTCCTCATCCTTACCTGGCAGATTCAGGTGAGACCTTGGAAGTAAAATCCTTTCGTTACAGCTAAACCAATTATAGTACAACAGAAATCAAGGTAACATTCTCCTTGAGATGTGGGAGAAGCAACTGCCCAGGGAAAGGGTAGCATCCAAAGGGAAACTTCCCCATTCCCCTCCCTTTCATCAAGAATTCTGGCTCCACCTTCAGGGTGTCTGCTGCTCACAGGCTCAGTTCCCTGCTCAGTGGGGACACAGGACCCCTTGTAACTGGTCTGCTCGCTTCACCTGTCATCTCCTAACCAACTCAAGGAAGTCCCCTGCATCTCATCCCGCTCTGGCCGTGAAATGTCTCCCCCACTTTTTCAGGCAGGCTGGTTCTTATGCTCTGTCTGAGAATCATCACTTAGGTCCCCTTGAGAGTACCAGAGATCATCTGCCCTCTTTGCTTTTCTGCCTCAGAATCGGAGAGCTCCACCTCCCTATGATCAGCCTAGTAATTCACATCTTTAGTCCAGTCTAATTGAAATCACAACTGATTTCTCTTATTCCAAGAAGGTTGATTTTAATAATTCAGGGTGCAATTCTATGTAAAATTGAAAAAAGAAAAGAAAACAAAAAACCCTACAACTCACAGTTGGTCCCTGCTTAGACATACTGAGAGTTGCAAATCTTTATTCTGTCTAAACTTGTGCAGGAGCAATCTCCTGCAGGGTCGCTCGCTGTTCCTGAATCAAGGTAGCTCCGGCAGTTTCTCAACCCATCAACCTTCCTTTAGCATCTGTTAATCCATTTGCTAACAATTCAACATCAGTTTTCCTCACTGCGTAATTTAAAATTCTTGAACTTGATTCTTAAGTGCTGTTACCTCTCCTGAAGCAAAATTTAAGACCAACAACAAAGGGTGCACACACATTCCTTGCAAATGGCTCTTCTTTTTAATTTTAATCCGTGCTGCAGAAGCACTAAAAAAGAATAAAATTATAAAGAGTGCACCTCCTGGATAAACCGACTAGTGTGGTATGCTCAGTGCTTTTTTAAAATTTGACTGAAATCCTCCATGGTTTAGCAAAACAAGGAATGTGTATGCCCACAGCCAGTCTTCACCTGGCCTTGAAGCTCACCAGGTGAGCCTTGGTGATCACAGGGCTGTTGTGAGGATAAGATGGGGATGAGGAAGAGGATTATGTAAGCCCCTTTGGGTTCCTTGCAGGTAAAAAGGTGGGATAGGGGTAGAATAAATAAATACCCACACTTAACCAAGACCCAACTTCTGAATGGCATCATGTTGTCTGAATCCAGTGACTAGCTCTCAGCCTAACCTAACTCTTGGGATAACATGTAGCATAGGAAGATTATGTCAGTCACCTGGGCTTCCTTGCAGCAAGAGGAGGTGAGACATAAATGTCATAATGGTAATGAACACAAGCATTCGACCACTGAAGAGTTAAGGCATAGCTAGCCCCTGTTTTATGCTCCTGGGTAAGCCGTCTTGCATCAGCCTATAAGAAGGGCTGGGATGGATTGGTTCATGGTCCATCCAAAGTGATGTTTGTTCTGCAAGGCTTCATGAAACCCGAAGTACTAGGGGGTCCATAGTGAAGCTGAAAGTGATATGGATGAGTCCTTGTCCCTCGTCTCCGGCCCCGCTTTAAGGCATCAGCGCTTCCCTGCTCTCATTTTGCTGTGTTTCAAATAGAATTCATTGATATCAGAGAGGGAGAGACAGAGAGAGAGCTGGACAGCCAGCAGAAAGATAGAGACAAGAATTAGGGATGCAGTTGGAAATATTCTGAGTGCTACAATATTAACTCGCAGATATGCCACTTCAGAATTCATTGTGATCGGCTAGCGGGAGAGGGTGTTGAATGACTCAGATGAATGTAGTTCGGAGTAAACAAACGTGTAAATCATTTTCGGGTACAGACAAAGTTAGTGCACAGCAGACAGGGGTGGAGGCAGCACTCAGAGGCAAAGCGTTTGCAATGATTTGCTCTGCAAAGTGTCCATTGATTTCAGATTATCTAAGCTGCTCCGTGTAACATCCAGGGCCAGGTAGCCACAGCCGTCGTTGCTTTTGTTTGCTGTTGGGAGGATTGTCGGCATGATAGTGACGGAGTAGGGGCCAATGTCGGTAGCCGATGCACATCCCTGGATCCCTGAATTCTGATAGTCGTGAAACCTTCTCCTGCCCCAAATCTAGCTTGGACAGAGTTTGGATCAAAGAGTCATGTCCAGCCTGGCCTCAACTTGCTTCATTTCCCTCTGCATCCAGAAAATGTGCATCCACTACCATGCCAGATCCTTGATCTGTTACATCAGGCTTGAGGTTTTGGACCTCAGGTCTCATCAGCAGTGGCTTGCATAGGCAACAGTAAGAAATCCTGGGAGGTGTAGTCCACCAGCTTGGGGAAGGCTGTGTTAAACTTTCTGCATCAGGCCTTGCCATGCTCAGAGACAGGGCAGTTTTGGAGCTTGAGTTTTGGTCTGGGTTGACCAAGGTCTAAAGGGACAGATGTGGGTGGCATGCTTGAGGACTGTCAGTGAGTTGGAGTCCAGTTCACTCCAACACGGGCCAGAGGCAGGAGAAAAGGTCATGCATGGGCTGGTGGTCAGATGCCAGAAAGAGCATTAAGATGCCTGCATTGCTACTTGGTGCAATAAGTCACTCAGACAGAGAAACCAAACTAGTCACAACAAAATATGGAAGGAGACAGTCAAATATTTATTGGTATCTTGTCTAGCCAGACAGATGAGCTGCTGTATCCTTTTAGAGTGGTGTTTCCCTGCAGGATTAAAGCCTGATCCCCTGCTGGGATCCTTTGGTGACTTCTACTGCCACAAGGGTTGGGGGAGAATTTGCCACAGATGGATCCAAGATAGACCTATGGCTTTCAATGGCGGAGTAAGCAACTGCTCTGCATCACCAGGAGCTGCTTGGTCCTCACTGACACCGGGCCCTAAAGTGAGGGAGTGGATGGCTCTTGCGTAGGGATGTGGAAGTGTTTTGCCCTTCTCAGCATTAGATAATGGAAGGGGGTGTCCTACTGCAGGTATCGAGGCATCCCAAACCGCAGCATTGGACTGATGCAGGTCGTGTGAGGTGGACTCACTGTGTATTGCTTCATTTCCTCTCCCGTCTTCTCCCTGCTTGCATCCAGTTTGGCCACTTAGACTCTTCCAAGAAAGAAACACATACCATCAAAAGAGAGACAAAATAGATTACTGATTTGCATGAAATTTGCATCTGCTGTTTTCTATCTATAGATGCTAATTTATTTCTAATTTCTCATTTGGAAATGAAGCTTGCAATTTAATTGGAAATATCGCACATCTCTCCCTGCTGGGAAAGGCTGGGACCAGCTGACCTCCATACTTGTATGCTCAATCTGCTGCCCAAGTGCTGTTGATGGGTGGCTGTGGTCTTCCTCTCTATGCCAGACTGGAACTGGGGGGCCCTTCAGCTGTGGATGCCTTCACAACAGAGTCCTTGGGGAGCCCTTCCGAAGGAGGACTGCTCTCTGTCAAGGAAGGCGCATGGACACCCTATACCAAACACACCTGGCCTGCTGTGGGAAGCAGAGGAGGCACCATGGGATTGCTGCCATCCCATCGTGTGACTGCCACCACCGTCCAGGCGATGGGTGCCGAGAGCCACTGAGGAGTGTGCTGACAGGTGCAATCAGCAGCCCCTTTGCTCCCCAGGCAAATGGAGAGTGAGCAGTGGGCCTGCAGACCCCATGGAAGCCAGCCAGGGCTCCGGGCTCCCATAAGCACTTCACGCATCCGTTCTCAGCATTCTTAGGCTCCCTCCACAGTGAAACATCTGTGCTGCCATTTGCTGGGCCCCGGAGAAGAAGCTGCATGACATCATGATCCGTTTTCCTTGACTCCAACAGCAGTCTGTTGCCTCCTCATCTGGGTGTGAGGCTCCCTGCCCCCCAAATGACTTTCATAGGGGGCCCCTTTGCTTTGGCACACTTTGGAGTGCAATGGTGGCATCTGCCACAGCCATCGAAGGCTAGAGGAATCCTCTGCACGCAGTCCCTGGCGTCATCTGAATTCCGTGTCATGCAATGAGCTTTCCCCAGTCTGGTGACTTCATCTTGTTTCAGGCTTCCCTCCACCGCTTCCCCCGCCCTGCAAAGGATGCCAGTAAGTCCCTGCATTTGGAGGTTTATGGTCATCCCCATTGGATTCCTCCGTTTATTTCATCCAGGATCCATATTGTATTCAGTCAGATCCTCATTAACAAAGGAAACTCTCGCTTCCAGTTTCTACTCTAGCCATATTCAATCAAGAGAGAGGCCGAATGATTTTACAGCTTGGGGAAACAAGACCTTTAATTAATCCAAATAAAACTGTCAGCTGGGTAAGGTTACTGCTAAATTAAAATATCTCATTTTAAGTGTCATTTACTATGTCCCAGCATACCTTCATCTTTTCACAGTGCAGTGCAGCCACAGGTGAAGGAAAATGGCATTTGGTGTATTTCCCTCAACTTTATGACCATGAAAAGTCAGAAATGCAGCGTTTTAAAGCAATTCCATCTCCATTTCTGTCTCCTCCAGAGACAGGATGCAAACTGCGCTCTACAGCCAGGGATGGCTCAGGGGCTCAGAGGAAGCAAGTCAGAGGGAGAGGACACACCACAGCCTTTCGTGATGTAATGCAAAGGATGCGCACATTTAGAAGGGACACGGAGCTGATCCTATAACTCAGAGCCGATCCCTCTGCCCACATCTAAACGTGCCTCGGATTGTGGCCTCGGGCAAGCCTTTCACAATCTGGTGCCTGCCAGATATCTTGGGATTGGTCCTCATTTTTCCCACCCAGCATGGCCAACGGCCGGTAATGCCAGCTGTTGTCCTTCAAAACTTTAAGTAGGCACCTGGCTGGTAAAACCTGCAGGATGGATCCCCAGATGCTTGCAGCTGATGCTGGGAGTTGGCACATTGAGTACCTCTGCATTGTTTCCAGAGTGCTGGCCATAGAAGTCTGCTGCAAAGACAGAGAGACAGACACTCTTTGAGCACCTCAAAACAGGCACACAGTTGAAGGCTTTGGTTTCATGGACTAGAATACACGTCATCGAACTCTTATGGCATAACAAGGTGGCTAACATTTTGGGCTGGTTTGAGCTCTTTTTGAGCCATCCTGGGCAGCTGTCTTGACTGGATGGCTTGGTGGGTCTGGTCATGCTCAGGGGCATGTCTGACCCTGGAAGATTTTTTTAAGGGCATTTAGTATATTTCTTTTTATGTTAGGTTAATCCTGGTTCTGTTTGCACTCTGTAATTTGTTACTGTTAGTTATGATAAGTCCCAGTTTTGGAAGAGGGACAGGGGAAAGCTCATCGAACAATTGCTTTTGAAATTTCTCCAAATGGTTTACAAAATGTCACAAGAAGACGCTATGCAAGGAACACCCCACCTCCATTTGCATGCCTGGAGCCAATTGTGAAGTTCTTTGGACCGTAGCCTTCATTTGCCATATGAGGATGGGCAGCTTTGTGGGGGAGGTCTAGGGACCCCCCCCCCCATGCTGCATTCAATGGGATGCTGAAAAAGTTCAGCAATTGCTATCAAAACTCAGTTGCCAACTGCAAAAGTCCCTTGAAAAGGTCAACTTTAGTTTGTTCCCAGGCTAAATTGGACTTCTCAGCTCCTTAGAGTAGCTACAGAGCTATGAGGACAAGCAATGACTGCACCTTTCGAGACCTAAGCTCCTCCGCCTGCCAGATTCCACAGTGTGGGACTGGGCATTACATGTTGCCCAGCCCTGTCCACATATATTCGAACGTAATTTCTTTCCTGCCATCTAATTTTGAAATGCTTACAATGACAATCTTTCCCTGTTGCCGAATGCCATATCCTGGGATGCAGCAGATGTGATGGACTGGAACTGCCATCATTGGCAGCTATCCTCTTCCTAGGGATGATGAGAGTTGTAGTCCACAACCTAGCTGCCGCTTTGGGTCTTCAGCTGGAAGGGGAACTGGAGGAAAACTCTTGTGGCTAAATATCATCTTTTTCCTCCCAAGCCCTGACTAGCTAGGTGCAGTTGTGTGCGTGTGTTGATAGTAATTCAAAAACTACAATTAATTATCTGTTTAAAGGATGCAAGCCAAGCACATGTTTTCACAATATGGCAAAGTGGTTGTCTTAGGGATTAAATTAACTTAGAAACAGAAATGGAAAGAATCCATTCACAGTTCCGCAGCTGAGGCACACACAGTGATGCAATAAACAACAAAACTGTAGTTACAGCTGCATCTTGTACATGTGAATTGGAAACAAGACCTCGCCAATTTCACACTTGCTTGAGGGTGATCGTGTTACCGGGTTGAATGAGAGAGGTGGCAGTGGGACACGTCTGTCCAAACGGCATCGGGTGAGATGTCTGCTGCATATGTTGGCATCTGCGGGCTGATCTGAGCCATGCCTTAATCTCTGGCAAAGCTCAAAGGCAAGAATGGTAGCAGGAGGTTCGGCAGCCAAAGGCCCTGGGGCCAATTCGTCCCTTGATGCTCATTTTCCAGTTGCCAGCCCAGATGCAGGAGACCAACATGGGGAAGAGGAGCATCTACCAAGGGGACTTGTTCCCTTTGGGGATTCAAGTTGTTGGTGTATACGATTGACGGGTGAAGAACACATGACGAAAGTATGCAAGTGCGTCAGCCTGGTGCAACTTTGAGGGAGCATCTCACCGCTAGGAAACTGCCACCTGAATGCCAAATGTCAGGAAGATGCTAGCACAGAAAGAGACGCATGATCCTGCCAGATATGAGCTGCGAGGTAGAGGGGGCATAGCTGGGCTCCTGCCAAAGGCCTCCACTCAGCATGAGCGGCCTGCACTTCCTCCTCCATGGGGCCTGCATGTTCACGCGCCTCTCGCTCTGGCCCAGAAAATGATGGTGGAGGTGAGCAGCAGCAGCAGATGCCCTGGTCTCCTTGCTCACTGGCTCACCCCTGACCAAGCCAGCAAATGGTGGCCATGCTGTGAAAGAGGAGGAGGGTGCTAATAGGAGCCGATGAGAAGGTAGACTCACTGGTGGAGGAAGCCCACTGAGGGTGTCTTGCCTGGGGATCCATGAAAGCCTGGAGCTGGCACAGAGGAGCTGTATCTGGAATAGTCAGAAAAATATGGAACTTGTAAATGTTCTGCACCATCTGAAGAACATACTGACAGGAAGCTAGTCTGCATCCCGTAATGGGGTATAATCAACTTTAATTCAGTCTCACCAGAGATGATGAAGCTATTAAGGAATAAACTATGTAGTGTTTGAATTCTGGGATTGAATTATGGTCGGTTGATGGAATCATGAATTTAGATGCCTTCAGTCAGTATGGGGAATATTTCTGTGGCTTGGGAGGCTAGCCTCCCCTGCCCCGTGCTCCCCTGCCCCCCCTCCCCCGGCACCATGAGGAGGGGGCCTTGCAAACTATTGTGAAGCAAAAATAAATTCTGCTTCTGCTTTCCAAACTGAACAGTGATGGGGAGTCCCTGGCCTTCCAGATGTCCAACACCTGCATTGTCATTCGTAAGGACTGATGGGATATTGGTCCAATGGCATATGAAAGGCCAGGCAGAGGACTCTCTTCTGCCCATCCAAAAAAGATGGACAAATGGCCACTCTGTCCCGGCACCACTGCTACAAGCACCGCTCTTTTCTTGCTCAGGAGCAGTACTCTGCAGATCGTGCCCCGAATGTTTCATGTTGCATATGGAATGTTTGCAACAGATATAAAAGAGAGACTCACGTTCTGAAATCACAGAGATGTGAAACCTTTTTAAAAACAAGCCAATTCAAAAGACAAGAGGGAATTGTCACGGCATGCTGCATTTATTGTGACTTGATTCAACTTGAGGAAACTTTCTTCCCACCAGCTTTAATGCTTTATATTATCAAAAGAAATCCTGAGATCAGATGATAGGAGTTAATAAACCATGAAAACACACATTGTCAGCAGAACATGTCAAAATACACCAAGTAACTACCTTCATGGGGGGAGGCAAGGCTAGAAATGTAGATGAGGGGAGAGGAGAGGCTAAGAAAAGATCATTAGATATTTAGGGCATAGCTCTGTTGTTTCCTGTAAGGGGGCATTTGTAAGCCCCCTTTGGGGTGTCTGTAAGCCCTGAAAGGCAACACTTGCCTGCATCCAGGGCAGGGTGAGAGGAGGGCCCAAGGCAGTTACCCCTGCTTCTGAATGAACAGTAGAATCCTGCCGGTACCAATCCTGCCGGTGCTGGAGAATGCTCCAGCGGATTCTAATGAGTATGAATTTCTTGGATCTGAGCTGTGGGTTCTGTAACAGACCGACCTTTTCTGAGTCATGCAGATTCAGCACATTTACAGGCTGGATTTTCACACGGGTGGGGGGGTGATGTGAATGGATGCCAGCAGCCAGAAATGTTGGTAAAATCAAGAACATCGCCCATGCGATTCTGCCAGTGAGCGGACAGCGCAAGGAAAGATGCCTGGCAATCTGTGAAGCACAAGTGGAATGGACTTAGCAAAATCCATGCGTGCCTAGCCTGAAAGCTTCCTGAATTTCCCCGCGTGCAAGGGAGGTAGAGACGTGCACACAGAAATTGAGTCCGGGGTCTGCGGTGCTCCTCACAGGTGGGGATGCAGCAGCTCTTTCCCTTCAGCTACAGCCCTGAGGATGGGCTGGAAGTGATAAAGGGAGCAACATAAAGGGGGCAATGCCTAAGCCATAGGAACGACGCTAGGAGGCAAAATGTATTTTATGTATCTGCATTTTACAATGCGTGCTCTGTGCTATAGAAATAACTCATAAAACATCCAAATGCACGGTGAAAAGGAATCCAATTCCACAACAAACAAACCACAAAGAGATTCGAAGTAGGTTAATAAATACCCAACGTAGCAGCAAATCAAGAACACTGAGCCTGTTTGTATGAGCTGAATCAATTCTGCTCAAAGATGCACAAGATTGGATTGCAAGTGCATCTCTCCCCCTCCGCTGCCCCCCCACCCCCGCACACCTGCCCTCTGCCTTCTCTGCTTGTAGTCTTTCAATATGTCAGGCAAAGGGTTTTGGCGAACTAGGGGTGAATGCTGTAGATCAACACTTCATAGGAATATGTGCTTTAGAGAGAGAGACATTACCACATCCAAACTCCCAAAGGTTTCTTATTCAACAGCCCCTCCACAGAATAGCTCTCAGAATCTCATAAATATCCAAGGGACTTGCTCTAAACTCAGTAGACTTAACAGAGCAGAACTGGACCCCAGAGGCTCGATTCCACTTTGATGAGCATCACTGCACACTGGGAATAGCATCTGGTCAAATTTTAATGGGGTCTCCACACGTATTCAAGAAAATGGCACCCAATCTAGTGCAATTAAACAGTTTAGCCCCTTTGTAGTTAGCCAGATGAAAAGAATCTATATTCATCTTGCTGTACATTTTATGAGCAGCGTTAAAAAGAAAGAAAAAAGGGGGGCAAGAGAGGGAGAAATGGGAAGTCAAATTAGCTTAAAATGTTTTATTGAACAGTGTTCTCTGCTAAATGTGTGCAGACTCATAATTAGCAGGCTTTTGAAATGGATTTATTTGAAATCTAGCAGCCAACAATCCAATAAAGCTAACTCCTTCTTACCCAACTGCCGGGATTTGTATTTTGGTCAGACTGGCGCATGGAGGGAAGCAGTTCATTAATGGAACGTTTCATGTCGCGGCAGAAGAGCCATCATGCTAAACCCTGTTGTAGCTTCGGGCGTCTGATCTTGTGTCTGCGTACTGAGCGCAACAATGATCAAACTGGAAAGAACAAATGGATACCCACCACCTGTCATTTCATAGGATGGTTTAATTTCATTCGTGTTGGAGCATCTCAGCCTGCTTGGAGATGCGGCAGCAGAAACAAGAGGCCAGCAGGAAATAGAGGAGTGATGTCCGGTCAGGCCAAGGGTTGGGGCCATCTTCCCAGGAACTGGTGTGCCGAAACAGACTGCTCTGATCCGCAGATCCATGGCCTCCACGGAAAACCTTCTCCTCCATGTGCCGGTTGGTGCCAGTGAAAGACTGTTTTTGCAGTTTCATTGCCATGCTGGGCAGGGAAGAGTTTATGCCCTCCTAACTTCACACATTGCATCTCCCAGCCATCAAATCACTCTCTGTGTGGCAGAGAAGGGGGCCTGAGACGCCCTCAGGCATTTCCATGGTCTGAGCAGTGGAGGTACCATGCTTAACATCTCAGCTTAAGAAAGAGATGGATAAGATATATCCAGTTAATGCAAACTTATCCCATACTTGAAAAATGTACAGTGTATGGACTAAATGTTAATGTGTTAAGCAGTGCGTTTCCTTGTTAGTGTAATTACAAATGCACACAATCTCCTCAACGAATTGAAAACCACATTAGCAAATCGGAAGGTGATGGGATTTAGAAGCAAACAACTTTGAGGAAGTAAAGAGCTTTCAAATATTTGCAGGATATAACAGAGCAGAGAAACTACAAAGCCTTTCTTGAATTATGTAGGACAGCAGCTTTATTAGCGATGGATGAAAAATTCGTTGTTCTGCTTGCAAAAGGAGGGTCAACATGGCCAGCTAGATTGCTTAATTCAAGGTGACTTTTGTATTTAAAGGATCTGCACCCTGTGCTTCATCAGGTTCCCAAGGCAACTTATTTAACTCATTGATTGAATTCACGATGGGAAAAAGGCCACTTAAAACAACTGATTTCTTTAACTCAAGTTTCCCTTTGTGTAATTCAGATGTTTCTTGAACAAATAGATGGTTTTAATAACAGTTTTGTCAGTTTGCACTGAGCTGTTATGCTACCTTGGATTTTATTTCAAAATTTTTGATGGTGCCTAATTGTGCATATATTTTGTGCTACTGGCTTCTTTTAAGACAAGGAAATAGATATGAAAATAGTGGATTTCTGTATACTCATGAACTAAACAAAATCGCTTTCTTAAAGCTTTGTTGTTTCAAGATGTCAGGTATGGTTTTGCCCAGAATCTGATGGAAGGGGCAAAAATCCAATCGGTATTCTTGACTCAGCCCCTTAAATCCATTCATTCATTCATTCGATTTATATCCTGCCTTTTTCCCCAGAGGGCTCAAGGCAGCTTACATCATTCTCCTCCTCCATCTTATCCCCACAACAACAACCCTGTGATGTAGGTTGGGCTGAGAATCTGTGACTAGCCCAAAGTCACCCAGTTGGCGCCATGGCTGAGCGGGGACTCGAACCCAGATCGCCTGAGTCCCAGTCCCATGCTCTGAACTGCGACGCCACACTGGCTCTCAGTGTAAATGCCCTTTCACCAATCCTGTGCCAACTCTGCCTTGGTTTGATGAGAGTCAAATCAGCATGTGGGCTTCCACTTTTAAAATGGGCCATGATTTGCTTGTGTGAACTAAATTTGAATGTCCACTCTACAATTTCTGCTAATTTGCTCAAATTGTGTACTTTTGTGCCAATTGTGCTGTGGACACCTGAGTTTTGCACAGGTCTGAAATTAATTTTCAGAAAATTCAAGATGGCCAAGCTGGAGCATACAGACGTGTAGAGAGAAAAGATGGATTCCATACTTCTTCTGTGAAATGCTGTGACAGGAACAACTACAACTTGAATCTACATAATTTGCATGAACTGCAATTTGTGGAAATTGCGCAAGAGATATGTGGTTCGCAGACCCACATATGCAAATACAAATGCATATGCAAATACATACATATATGCAAATGCATATGCATGTATTTTGAGCAATTTAATGGAAGCCAAGCGTCCCTCCCCTGCTACATACAATTCAGCCTGCTTCTGACTGTAGGATCAGGAGTATTTTCAAAAACCTTTCGAGTTCAAATGGAACAAACCTTTCCAGTGTCCAACCTCTGTAATGTCAGGAAAGTCAAAGCAGGTTTAAAGTATGAAATGGTGGCTAGAGCGGGGTGGAAGAAAACGGATAATTGTGCATTTCACAGTGATTGTCAATACTATATAATGACTGAATTTCACAATCACACATGACTGTCAGAGCGGAGGCAGAAAGCCAATAAACCCAGACTCCGGAACTGTCTTGCAGCGCCTCTGACCGGGCAGCGCAGCATTAATTTAGGAACAATATTTTCATACTGTGCCATATGAATGTTCTTGCTCAGAGAATCAGACGTGTTGCAGAGCTTAGGTAGCTGCAGAGCAGAAAACGGGGCAGCTTCTCTAGCAGCTACCTCGCCGGATTATGCTGCTGACGTGTGGGCCAGTTTCTCTGCATCTGTGCATCCTTCTGCTGGCTTGCCAGTTCCTGTCTCCAGCAGGAAGTTTGGCATCCACTTATACTGTACCCGTTACAATGTCCTTTTTGGTGAAATTTGGCCTCAGGTGTCAGATGTCACGCCCTGTTCTTGTGCATAAACCAGGCTTCAACTCAGTAGCTACAGCAAACAGTGACAGGGTCTATTTCTCAGTATCTAACAGACAGTTACAGAGTCCATTTAATTATTTTTCGTTTTTATTTTTATCAGGTGCTACAAACATGAAATCAAACCACACCTTAAAGGGAAAATGGATAAAATAAGCTCAAACTGTACGATTATTTAAATAGGATTTAGGAAGATCCAGAACATGGTTGCATATATACTGCAAATCCCTATGTATTAGTATATAAAAGAACACATTCCTGCTATTCAGAAGAATTATGCATCCCTGTCAACTAAGGAAGCACAAATATTTTTAAATCCGCATATTTACCAATTCAGTTTCAAAGATTCTGTTTAGGGGATTATTACTGTAATTCTATGCATCTTTACTCAGCAGCAAACAATGTGTTTCATTAAATACATGCCATGCGCTGCTTGTCTCTATTTTACTCAAAATTCGGTGTGGGGAGAACCTGCTTCTGGCTGCGATGGAGGCATGTGGAGAGGGGAGGGGCCATCTTCCCTTTCTCTGCCAGTTTTGGCCACCCCGTCCCCAGCCTTCATCAGCATTATCAATAGAAAAGAGTAAACGAAGATGAGGATGATGACCTCTTGTATGAATTACACCAAGGGCAACTCAAGTTCCTTTTTTGTAATTTAGATGATTCTTGAATAACCAATATTCTTACATCCATGGAGACTTCATTACACTGGAGAGCGACCATGATTGGGGAGTGCAGCTAAAAAAAGATGATTACATCTCCCCTTCCCAAATTCCTTGGATGACTAATCTTCCGTTCTAGAGCTTATTTTGATTCTTAAGACTAATAGTTTCATGTCTCTTGAGTTCAGTGTTTTGTTTTTGTAAGTACTGGCATGCTTTCCAAGGCTTTTGAAAATCCATGTCCATTTACAAAACTTTTTCTTTTAAGCTTCAGCACCATTTCCATCTGATGCCCCTCGGCTTGCTTGATAGCCTCTGTTCTGGTTGTTTCAGCGAGATTTCTCTGTTCACTTGTTGCAGCTATGACACTGCCAGCATAAAAGCCAGTCGTGAATGCTGGGTGGAAGGAAGGGGACAAAATCCAAGCCCATTTTGAGTAGGCAAGGCTGCCATTTTGCCGAAAACCTTTCACATAATAGCCCGCAAAATTGCTTGAGTTGGATTTAAGATAAATAGTGGTTCAACACTGGAAACAGCATGGCTGCTTTTGAACATTTCTTTATTCCTTTTGAGATGCCAGAATTCCAAATCATCTGCTCTTGTTTCCGAAGCAGAACGGATGCTGTAGGAAATCTCCATCATTCAATTTTTTATTTCCAGGTTTAAAATAGCGCATTGTGAATGTAGTGTCCCACAGACTCAGGGCAAAATAACATAAGAAAGCCATGCTTGATACCAAAGGTCCATACACTTTGTACACATGGTAGCAAACCAGCTGTCCTCAAGCAGGACGGGTGCGAGGTTTCCTGCCCCAGCACCTCAGCAGCAGGGGTGTGCAGGCACGCTGCCTCTGGTGATGGAGGTAGCCCATGGGCAGTGAGGCTAGCAGCCACATAAAGCCTCCTCCCCCATGAGTCTGTCCAATCCCTTTATAAAGCCATCCAGATTGGCGGCCACCAACCACTTCCCATAATGGCAGCCAATTCCATACCTGCTGTGTGAAGAAGGGCTTCCTTTGGTCTGTTCTAAACCTCCCACCAATGAGGTTCCCGGGAAGACCCTGGGCTGGAGTGCTATGGGGGTGGGAGAAAGATCTACCCCTCTCCACTTTCTCCACACGGTACATCTTTTTAAAGACCTCTATCAGGTCTCTCCTTACTCGCCTTTTTTAAAAAGCTGAACGGTCTCAGTTGTCAGGGCAGCTCCAGCTTCCTGATTATTCTCATTACCCTTTGCGGTACTTTTCCCAACCCATTAATGCCCTTTTCCAGGGAAGGTAGCCAGAACTGAACACATATTCCAAGCACGGTGATACCAAAGATTTGTGCAAGGGGAGCAAGACCTTAGCAGTTCCATTTTCTCCTCTGTTCCTAATTATGCCTAATTACTAGCTCCTTCGATGCAGTCCTTCAGCACCAAGGGGGGGCGTTGTCAGGCATGGCCAAGCACGGGGCTAGGGGGCCACCTTGATTTGCTCCCATGCCTTAATTGCTACCCGCTTGCTTGCCAGCCTCATGCCCTGGCCAGATTGCAAAGCTGACATGGAGGAGGAAGAGCAAATATCACCCTTATAATAAAAGGGAGCCAGAAAGGCGCAAGGCAATTGTTAGCCAAGGGAAAAGGATCACTATCCTCAATGGAATCCAGGAAGACTGGACTAGGCCTCCAGTGGGATGGATCTGGCCTTCGAGCTTGATGATCTGCACCCCTGCAAGGGAGGATTTTCTCCTCGGGAACCTATAGGAATGATCAGGGTCATAGAGATCTTGAAAAACCTGCCCTACATTGGGGCCCTCCCTGGTGGCCCCATCCTACATACCAGATGGGCACAATCCAGAGCAGGCCCACTGCTTGTGGCGGGGCATCGAAGTCCCCAGCACTGCTGTGATGGAGCTTGATCACTGGCAGTTTGAAGCACAACCATCCATGCTTTAAATGGATATTCTAGCTTCACAGATGCATCATGGGTGAGACAACAGAATAGTTGGTCCCTCCAGGACATGGCAAGATGATCTAAGGTGCAGTGACAGGGCTTAAAGAGACACACCCAGTGCTGCCAACATCTTCCACAGTGCGTCTGCTGAAAGAGCCGATTGTGTGGTGTGTGCTATTTGTGCACTGGCAGATGCTACATTTTGAGGTTACCGGTTTGCTTCAGCTTGGCTGCTCATGGAGAGTCCCCGTAGACCGAGCAGGGAGAACTCTCTTCTGAACTGGACTGTGTTTTCTCTTTGGAGAGGCAGATGGTTTTGATTTCAGAATCAAAACACATCAGAATGATGCCTCCCTTATGTATCAAGATGAGTTTGGGCTGATGGTCTCTTCCAGCTATCAGTTATCAGCCAAATGGAGACCATGAACAAGATAAAACAGGGACCATGGCTCCAAAAATTGATAAGGAGATGGACAGCTACATGGAAACAGTTTCCCTATCTTGACACTCTTCACCAGAAATTTTAAAATGCAATGGTGTCAGATATTGTAGCTCGGGCTATGGGCCTCACAAGCATCTTGGGACTGTCACGGATTTGATGTTTCTGAAATTTCCCTCCTGAAACAGTAATTACCCTCCACGGTAATTCATGGAGTTCTGCATTGACTCTGTTTTCTGTGTAAGAGCATATTTTGTGGACTTCCCGGGGCTTGACTACAGAGAGTGAATTTGGGGTTTGCAAAGGATTCCAAGGTTGCTTGCATCCTGGAGGGGTCCCACGTGTCTTGGTGTGTGTGTGTGTGTGTGTGTGTGTGTGTGTGTGTGTTTTTCACGTGGTAGTGGCCAAACTTGCTGGGCCTCAGTCCTTCCCTGCTAAAGCTAAGGGCAGCCCTGAAACACACGGTGTCTGCACTGCAGTTGAAAATCAATAGTCACACAGAACTTGCCTTTCAGAAATCTTGTCTGTCATTGCTGATGGTCTTGAGAGTCCCTAAAACTCTGCTGGAAAAGTACTGAGACATGGGAGTTCACAAGGGCATTCTCTTGGTTCACAAAGCCTGAAGATGAGGTTCAGCAATTCTGGCCTCTGTCCCCACACCAACCTGGAGCAACTCCCATCATCCCCTGCAGTGCAGAAGAGGTCTGAGGCAGCCGAAATATTGCCTGATGGCCACCTAGGGGTGCTTGTGGGTATGGTTGATGTGCCAAAGAGAAAGGCAGGGGTGCTGTTAGGAACGGCAAGGAAGGTGGGCAAACCAAGAGTGAGACTTTCAAAGCCAGAATGATACGCAGAAAAGGAGCTGTCCGCTTGGGATCAGATTTCAGGAAATGGATTATGTAGGAGTTTATCTATCGCAGTAGCCATTTCTAATCAGCTCTGGTGTGTGCATGGGTGAGTATTTTTAAACGTGCCAACCTGAAGCCCCATGTTTTGGGTGTGGAGGGCTCTGTTTCTGAAACTATTTGTTCATGGCCCCATCCTCAGGAGCCATGCTATGGCAGATGATTTCACGAGGAGAGGTGAACCTTTGCCTCGCTGCTCAACCCCAGCTCTCTCGGGGCCTCCGTCTGGTCCTGCCTCTTGCTCCCAACTATGTGCCAGCTGGCGGCCTTTTGTGGCACTGAAAATATGAACTGCTTCTCCTTAAATGCAGCCCCTTGGAGTTTTTCTGAAATTGAATTTGTCCTTTGGACTGAAAGAAGTTACATCACACCGCTGCATTAGCTGCTGGAGTATTACATTGTTGTTTTATCTAAGGGCTCACTTAATGAGATTAAATCTTGCACAGAATCCCCCACCATCCACCACAGAGCTGGCCAATTGTGCAAGAAAGCTAAGAGTCAACTAGCAGGTTGCTTAATGTCCTTAATGTGCAAACTTGCAAGAAATACTGTAGCTTGGACATTGCGTGTGATCATTTCCGCCTGCTACCAACCGCGTCTTGCAATAAGCAGTTGTAGGCTGTTTTGCAAGATGAATGAATAATTCACAGTGAAGAAGAATCAGTTGGACAAATTATGCTTGTTCTGATTCAGCAGATGTCTCAGGTGCCTCAAGTGGAGTAAGAATGAAAGGAGTGCTGCACTGGTCTATCGTATAACCTAAAGGTGCCATCCCAGGGCTGTTTAGATGCTGGCTAGACAGAGCAGGATGACTGGAGGCCCCGGCTCCAACCCTGGTCATGTATTCCAAGGTCCGAGCCAGGAGTCTGACCATGAAGCACTCTCCCTCTGTCCTCACAGCTGGTGTGGTCCTTTCCATGCCAGCTACAGCTCCAAAGCCACCAGGGCAACTTTGGAACCAGCTCTGGGAGGCAGGCGTTCCAGGGTGTAGGGAGTGGAAGAGAGAGGTTCCACCAGGGTAGGAAGACTCCTGGCAGAGTCTCAGGACTTCCACCTTCTGTGCAGCAGCAAAAGTCACACATGGCTGGAATTGACCATCTGTGTCTTTTACCAGGAAGGAGAAGCGCAGTAGCAATCCTTGCCTTGGTGCTCTCCCTGCCATTGATGCAGGCCTATAATTTGGGGAGTTGCACCCTCATTGGATGATGTCTTAAGGCTCCTCTTACATGAGATCAAAGAGCATCCAAGAAACAGCTGTGGTGGCCAGCTGCGTGCTTTCAGCAACTCCGCAAACAGCCATTTCTCCTTTATTGTTGGTACCCAACTATGACATTCAGTGAATCTATTTTTCTAGTGATGGTCTTGGCCTTTTCCACATATGTGTCTAAATTGTTTTTTGAAGGCATCTATGATCATGATGCCCTCTGAGTTACTTGACCCCTGCCATGGAAAGATATCCTGTCTCGGATATGAGTGATATCACTGAGCCAGAAAAGAATAGCCTTCCAGATCACATTGGCAAGAAAGAGAATGCGTGGCTTTTCTGTTTTCTGTTTTAACCACGTGCTGGTAGAATTTCAGGAATTAAAATG
The DNA here is from genome assembly GCF_004798865.1 of Varanus komodoensis. NCBI lineage: Eukaryota > Metazoa > Chordata > Lepidosauria > Squamata > Varanidae > Varanus > Varanus komodoensis. The sequence continues at coordinate 15,289,493 of NW_025335549.1, read as the reverse complement.
ACCTCCCCCCTTTCTTGGAGAGCTGTGGCCCTGATCCAAATCGTGCTGCACATGAATCAACTGCTCACGCATAAGCAGGCAAGGCATCCTTGCAAGACTGCTTCGGCTGGCCCTAGACTCGAAGGGGAAGGGGAAGTCTGGGGGTGGGGGGGTAGTGTTCTGGGGGCAGGGGAGGGAGCTGGAGCAGCTACTTTGCCTGAGAGCGGGGTGGGCCTGCAGAAAAGGGGCAGGGAGGTTCCCCTGAGGTCAAGTGCACTTTACCCCTTCTTCCTACACACAGCAGGCAATGGCCCTGCCAGTTGGATTAGTGGCAGCTGGTGGTTACCTCAAAATAAACCAGGGAGCATCACAGTGAAGCGGAAGCATTAACCCTTGCTGAGTAAGCCCTAGTACAATGCAGTTGCCACATTAATGCCAAGTACTCTGACTTATCTGGGTTGCAGGTTGTCCTTAGGGTCTTCAGCTGGTTGTGAAGGTTTACGGATCTGAGCCAAATCTCCTTTGCTGTCCATGAGCTGACTAACACTCTCCTCCCAGTGACTGTAGTCTGCAGAAGTCTCTGCCACATTCTGCTAGAGCCTTAGCAAAGAGGCGGTTGCAAAATTATATTCCAGCTTCAGAAGCTGGGTTAGCCGGAGGCTTGCAAACATGGCCCAACCCAAAGTGCAGCAAGCTTTAGGGTAGCTGCACAGGCAATCACAAAAAGGGGCCTTGCGTCACCCCAAAGGAGGGCGATGGAGGTGCCGATCTGCATAATGTTTCCATATGCTAATTGATATGTACAAATTTAGAAACAATTTTGGCAATGATGACTGGAATGCAAAGGGAAAGACAGTGCTTCTCTCTGCAGGCACCCTTCCACGCCCATTCTACGCCAACACAGCTGGTTGGATCTGTAGATCTCAAAAGTCTGCTCCATTTTTCGTGGGACTAATGACGGTATTCCCATCTAATGGATGCTGGAATTTTAACGATGACAAACACTAAGAAGGGAGAGCAGGCAGGTGTTTTGAGACTGCCCCCGCAGGGGTCATGCTGGCTTATGTGTCCCTCCCGGCCATAGACTTCCTTGTTTCCTCTCTTCTTGGCAGCGTGTAAGTTATTTATTGCCTAACTTCCTCTGTTTTCCTGCATTTGCAGTAGGAGAACTGGATGGGCTGTCTCAACAGCACTTTATACCTATTGTTGATAACATAAAGGACACAGATCCGCTGTCAGATGTCACTGGATGAAAATGATCTCATTAGGGGATGAGTTTAAGAGAACATCCAGCATCCCCGGGGCTATGCATTAACAGGCAGAATCATCCTTCCAGTCTTATCCACTTGCTGTACACACACACACACACACACACACGGCTTACCACCTGGTGGCAAACAAAATGAGAAAAGCACTTTGCAAGCGCACCAGGGAGAGCAATTCTGCTTTGCCAATGGAGGGATTTCTTTAGGACCACATACAATGGCAAGGGAGTTTGCCCCATCAGCTGCAACACGAAGAAAATAATCTTGCTACTTACAAACTTCCTTGATTTTCCATCCTACTTTGGCCTGTTTGTTTTAAGCTGGGGATGTTTCTTTCCATGGGAGATCTAATGGCTGCTAAGAACTGAAGTTTCAATTTTCAGCTTTTTCTCAAGGGAAGAGATTATTTCAGTTGAAGATGGCATCGGGAGACCACAGGGAACTGGTGTGCTCTTTTGTGCACAGAAACCACATTCAGGGTTTATTTATAAATTGGGAAAAGAGAGAAGGTTACACTAAAAATAATTAAATGTGTCAGAACGTAAATAAAACTATTGCAAGGTCATGCGGAGCACACTGGGGAGAAGACGGAGCATCCCATTTTGCCAAGAAAAGGTAGCGAGAGACAGGTTTACTCATTAGAGTAGGGCTGTACCAACCATGAGGGGACAAGCACATCCTTAGCTACCCTTCTGCTGGAGCTCCCAGATACTCTAAAGTTGGGAGCATTAGGCTCTGCCCAAATCCGCAAGCAGATTTGGCATATTTACATGCTCCACATGCGTCTGTGATAAGCCATCATGTTGGAGCTGCGTCAAAACCTTTTCCGGGTGTTCTCATTCAATTTGATAGATAAGGAATTGCTTTTCAGTAGAAATTCAGTGCTAAAGAAATGTTAGAGAAATTCTTATGGAAGCCTCTTTTGAGGGAGCAGGAAACTTTCTGGAAATTGGAGGGCAGATTTTGTCTGGGAAGGGGCTTGACCTTCCAGAATGGAGGCCAGCCTTCCAGCACAACTGATTCCTCAATCTAGGAAGTCTGAAGTAGATCCAATAACATCCACAAAGCATTATAATGGAAAAGGGATTTGAACTCAGGCCTCTGCTGCTATGTCCAGCATTCCAGCCCAGCGTTCCACAGTCCGGCACCCTTTGGGCTGCAATTCCCATCATACTCATGGTTAGGGTTGATGGGACCTGTCGTCCAACACATCTGAAGGGCACTACATTGGGAAAAATCCGTTGTCCAAATGGGAAACTGCCCCTTCCACAAAATGTACCTGAAGGGAGAAACGCGTGGGAGCTTCCCCAAGCAGGAATGTTGCAGCGCCACCTGAAGGAGCTGTTTGTTCTCTTTTCCAAACAGGCTCCTCAGTCGCTATGAGCAATGGCTCAGCTCTACTACAAGAAGGTGAACTACTCGCCCTACAGAGACAGGATCCCGTTGCAAATTGTGCGGGCAGAAGCAGAGCTCTCGTTGGAGGAGAAGGCCTACCTCATTGCGGTGGAGAAAGGGGACTATGCCAGCGTGAAGCACTCCCTGGCGGAGGCAGAGATCTACTACAACATCAACATTAACTGCATGGACCCCCTTGGACGCAGCGCCCTTTTAATAGCCATAGAGAACGAGAACCTGGAGATTATGGAGCTGCTGTTGAGTCACAGCGTTTACGTGGGTGACGCTCTCCTGTATGCAATACGGAAGGAAGTGGTGGGCGCTGTGGAACTCCTCCTGAATTACAGGAAGCCGAGCGGAGAGAAACAGGTACGCCAAGCGGGGAAGGGAGTGCCGTGCCATTTGGCCGGGGCTGTTGAGCCTCCTGTGACGGATCCATGTGGGTGTGAATTTTGAGGGAACCAGCCTGCAGATGTGTGGACAGGCGTGTGGACTGGCTTTTCATGGTTTTCTGGGGGTGGGTGGGTGGGGGAATCGGACTAATTTGCCTTTGCACAAGTATGGAATGGTGCACTTCCAGCAGTGATGTGCATTAGGGAATACAAAGTTCTGCTTGCAGACCGCACAAGCAGAACACAATTCGTGTGTTAAAAATCCAATTCTGTCAACGCACAGATGGTGGAATGAAAGACGCCTGACAAGCTGCGAAATGCAGACCAAATGGATTTAACACAATCTGTGCATCCCTAGGTGTGACCTTCTTTATCAAAATCAGATGGAGGACAGTATCTGCAGTATTTATATACTCACACATTGGCATGCTCGAAAGCCTCTCGCGACGTGTCCTGCAGCTGGGGACATTACAACACCCATTGCAAGAGGGGGCTGGGTGAGAACTGGGCCAGCCGGCCATGCAGAATAAGCAAAGTGTGCGCAATGGAAGTTCTGCTCAGGGAGGCCATGTGTCCCACTTTGCAGAGAGTGGTCCCATACTGAAGGTGGCCCGGATTTGAAGGACTGTCCTGCCCAAATCTGGTTTTAAGACGAAGAACCATAAGAAGGGAAAACAGGGGGCCCTAGTGGTTATCCAGCAGCTGTTGGAACCTGGGCAGCGATGAAGCAAGGGAGAGGGGGCACCCTGCTATGGGGAGAAGTAATGTCTTGCTGCTTCACTTACAGTAATTCTTCCCCAAAGTGACTTCCGTAGGTATCAGTTATCGGGGTAAATACAATGCAATGCTATGCCATCTTTTCCGATGATGCATAAGCAGCCACTCTAATTCTCTGCCACTCACCTTTCCATCATGTTTCTGCTAGAACCCACACGGCTCAGGCTGTTCCCAGTGGCACAGGCATGGCAAGATCAGGCAATATTGTGACATTATACAGGGTTCCGCTCACCGTAGTATTCAGGGAGAAACACATTAACTCTTTAAGGAGTGTTCCTGTTCCACTTTGGCTCCGGAAACACCTCTCTCTGAATGTGTTACTGCAAGTGCACAGATGATTCACATCACAGTCACTATAACAACCCGGCTCTCCACTTTGCTTGAATTAGAGGTTCCTAACAGAGGAAAACGGAGGAGAGATTTTGTTTACATCTAATGCTTTATCCATCCACGAGCAAATGAAAGGCCATTTGAGGGGAGCACCAGAGTGTATTTAGCAGAAGAATTCATAGTGCTCGTGTCAGAGGAGAGAATGTTTCCTTTCCCTTATTTTCTTTCATCTCCAGGAGGAGTTCTTGGGCTAAATTAAGATACATGCAGTGAAGTGCTTCTGCAAGCTGGTTGCTAACACCGTCCCTTTTGGGGTCATCCTGATCTCATATCCATGGTTGGGGGAGTAGGCAGGAACATTACAAAGCCGTGCATTAATATCTAGGGATCTGGCTGTGTAGCCGCCGCAAGATTTGATTTGGACTGCAATTACTTTGGAAAACAGCCTGATTCAGCTCAGACTGATTTAGAAGCCATCTCCTTCAAGCTGGGTCCCAAACCAGAGTTTAAATGTTATTTTCTGCCATTGATTACCATGGGAAATGGTTGAACATGGCTGTAGCCTCTTTTCAGAACTGAATGAAATCTGATGTTGTCACAGTAGCTTTTTAGAAGGGAAGAGTGCCTGACAAATTTCGTAAAAATAGCTGCAATTGGACATTTATGTTTTATTTACTAGAACTGCCCATATGTTTTTTGCTTGCTTGTTCTCCGGCAGATGAAATTTGCTTGAATAGTTACCTCTTCTAGGGAGTCAAGCCTTCTGAGGTTCTGATGAGTAAGTGAAGGGATCCTTTGCAAGAAGTTTTCCCCTCCCAAAACAGAGAAAAGAGTTGCCCATAGAAAATGTGCTTATCCCCTTATCTTCCTATGCTCCTTGTTCTGAAATGAGAACACCAAGGTATCCCCGAGTAAGAAAACAAGAGAATTTCAGAAGGATAGGTGCCCCAGTTCATGTGCAAAGGAAGTTCTCAGATTTGGTGGGGATGGGAGATTCGTTTCCGATCCCTCTCAGCCATGCTTTGGGGGATGGATCATTTTGAATGAAACTGGCACAGATCATAGAGACTTTCCCAGAGAGGACGGCAACATTTCCGAAGGATAGGCTCAGAGGCTGGGCAGTTATGATGCATGAAAACCAGTTTGGCATTGGAAGAACAGGCATTGCATTGTTCAGTTCTTGCTCTAACACATTTCATCTACACTCAGTGAACGGTGATTGAAGCTCGCCTGCTAAAATGAGTCCTAGGATTAGAAGCTGGGTGTGTTGGTCACGCTCCTTCCTTCCTTCCTTCCTTCCTTCCTTCCTTCCTTCCTTCCTTCCTTCCTTCCCTCCCAGCTCCCCACCCTGATTGGTCTTTACAGAAACAAAGGCAAACAATATTGCTTTGATGAGATGATGCTTGTACCCTAAATGGAGGACAAGTCTTTTCACAGATCCAGTTCCAGGTTTGGTTGCTTTGGTGGAGGGAAGCCAGACCTTGGAAAGAACCAGAAATAGGCAACACAGATCTTGCCATTCTGTCCAGCCCTGTGGCATTGTTAGAATACTTTAGTCAAACTCATTTCCTCCTGTTTCCACACCAGCTCGCCATTTATTTATTTTAAAAAACCCTTATGGAAAACTGTGCTTATTTTTGTAATATATTCATCAGTGTATTCATGTACCCATTAACCGTTTGCGTTAGTCAGCATTTTGATTGCAAGTCTGGAACAGAGCTTTCTCAAGAGCATTTTGCTGAAACCCTGTCCTAGACACTTTCTTACTTTTCTTCTGAAAAAATCAAGTACTTATTAAAAAACAAAAAACAGAATAGGCTTCAATTTAGTTCCACCCTCTGCTTCCCCCTTCCCTAGCCACAGATTTTTTTTCTTTTTCTGGCTCATGTAACTGACATCAAAAGTCTACATAACAGCCCTGTCAACATTCTTCTCATCTGCCATCGAGAGGCACAGCGGATGGCTTCAAATTAATATCTGGCTGGCAGATGGGATTTCTATAAGCAGGAATGGCTCCTCCCGAAAACACCAATATCAAGGGTGAAATTGTTATATAGGCTTGAATTTTGCTTCAAAGGTCAGTGGGCCTCAAGAGCAGAGCTCAGCAGAAACCTGTCCTGGTGTGTTCCGCACTGCAGAATGTGCCATGCAAGAATAAACAGAGGCGAGACGTTAGTTTTTTGAGGAGGAAAGGGGCCAGCTATTGCGGCCTTACCACGAATCCTCTAGCACTTATTACGGAAAAGTGTCCACCCTCAGTGGAGCTGGCTAATAATTCTGGCCTTTGGGTTGATGTAAAGGCTTTTGCACTGAAAACTGGTTTCCTGTTTTCTGCGCAGAGATTCTGTGTGTAACGTAGTCCATTCATGGTCTTTGCTGGAGCTGCTTGTTGCCGGTGCTACAATAGGTACTTACGGGGAACGGAGAGGGAGTGGAGGGTGAGTGGCCACACTGGGGGAATTTGGGACCTTAGAGGAGAAAACACGTCCAGTGCTCCTTTCCCTTAAGGGGAAGACAGCCTCAGAAGCAAGACTTTGGGAAATTATGACATCACTAGGAAAAGCACCAATGCCACCCTTCTTCTCACACCTATTTCCATGATCCCAATGGATGGTATGGCCAAGCTGGGGAACATTTAGGTTGGGATATGGTGCAATCCAGAGTTGCTTAGAAACAGAAGCTGTGCACCTCGGTGGTATCAGCCTGGAAATGAAAGAAACAGAAGAGATGAGAGCATTCTCCTAGCCTGATTCAGAACTGAAGCAGCAGCTACTAACAGAGGATGTATACCCTGAAAAAAAATTACTCTGTCCCCCCCCCCACCCTTTCTCAACCTCAGCTTGAACAGCCTGGCTGGATGTATTCCTGTGAGCTTGTGGGGAGTGTGAAGCTAGCTAGAGGGGAGCATTCAGGGGAAGGTGCCCTTGCATCATGCTCCAGGGAGCAGCTGGTTGGCCACCATGTGGAGAGAGTGCTGGTCCAGATGACCCCTCAGCCTGCTTCGTCAGGGCTCTTCCTGCGTCCTTCAGGAGAACTCTGCCTCTGCAGCCCTCGCTAACAGTGGTAAGAAGGCAAAGAGAGTGCCCATTCCTGCCCCAAAGTTGCTGCGAAGGCTACCAAGTCAGGGCTAATGGGGAAGGAAGTGGCGCTATTGGAATCATGCTGAACAGCTTGAAAAGTTGAGACAGACAGGACACAATGGGGCCAGGTGTCCTTAGGCCATTTTCTGTCCACGGTCCAGTAAAGAGTTAGAAAAGCCAACATCTGGTCTCTGCCAACACCTGAGCTTTTCCTTAGCTTTTATTGACGCAGCAATAACTCATGAAGAGCTAGTGATAGCCTTTGTCATTAAGCACTGCCCTGGAAAGGGATTTCATCCAAATGAGCCAACAGGAAAAAAAAGGGAAAGGGAAAATCAAAAGGCACTTTATTTAATTATTGCCGATGCAAGCAGGAAACCTGTTTCATAAAGACCAAGAGAAGTCAGAAGGGAGAGGACAGGCCAGAGCTGGGGCAAGTCAGCACAGCTTAGACCTTGCAAAGCTCACCAGATATGGAGGCCCACCACCAGAAGGCCGATGAACATCTGATGTATCCAGGAAGGCCATAATCAATGCCTGGAGGGCTTCGATCAACTTGGTGAGTTATGAACTGTGGAGGTGTATCTTAGAATCGCTCCTCCAATGGCAGGAATGGAAAAGAAATTCTCACCATCTCTATTCCAGTATGTGCAATTAATTATAATAGTTGCATGGTTGCCCTGATGAAGTTGGAGGATTAGAGAACTAGGGAAGGGTTTGCACCTCTTTTCTGCAGGCACAGTCTTCCCCTGAGCCTTGTGGCAGAAGAAGAGCAGGGAAATGGTATGCATAAAGAGAACTTGTTGGGTGGAGTAAGTGTGCTTTGGATAAATGGACAGGGCTTTGGGGGTGCAATCCCACATATATTAAGACAGAAAAAACTCCAGCAATTTCCAGCATGCCCAGCCAACATAGAGTTCTGGCATTTTTTTTCTGTCCAAACGTGCTTCTGATTGTGTTCTAAGAAGCCAAATTTGCTCCCATCCCCTTAGAATAACTCTCCCTAATGAAAGCTGAGCAAAACTTCTGCTGAACGGCATCCACGTTAATGATTAAAATGGCTACCCATAGAATTGCTTTAGTGAGCATGTTTTCTTTCGATTTGAAAGCAGCTTATCTGCAAAATGTATATTGTATAAAATGCCACCGTACAAGGTATTAAGCGAATTTGAGGGGGTAAGCTCTTTAGCAAGATTAATTCCCAGTCTTTTTAAAATGTACTGCTGGTTCTTAGTCACAGCTACCACCATAATTCTGATTCCTGGCATTTAAATAGCTCTTTGCATGGAGCAATGGGGAGGGGGATGGCAAAGCACACATATAATCTGTTCCATTTTGTAAGCAGGAGTGTCGCATGTTCATCAATGTGGACTAGTAGAATGCATTGGATGATTTACCCCTTTCACTTCTATAAAAGAAATACAAGGATCCCTTTGGAGGATCCATGGCCCTGGAATCTCATCTCCACCCTTCTCTCCGCTCTTTGACTTCCCGCACTCCAAATATTGTCCCAACCAGCAATTAGTCTCAGGAAAAACCTCATTTCGGCTGGTGGGAGAGGGACAGATTATTCTTCTTAGAGCTCGGATCATAGCATGCAGAAGGTTGCTGAAATTTGGTGACCTGATGCTAAGATGCTGGTTTTGGCCTTACTCAGCTCAGCAGTAAGTGTCTTTGCTGGTATGATCCCATCCGTACACGGACACTCATCAAGCAAGAGCTTACTTGGAGGCCAGCAACAAAGGGGAGGCCTTCTTAGTGGTAGCCCCCGATTATGGAGTATTTTTCCTATTGAAGCATCCCTGACGCAAGCACTGCCAGGTTAGGACTTTCCTCTGTTTGCAGACACTTGGAAGCATATGACGGTAGTTTCATGGTTCCTGGGATTTACCACAGATCTTTTAAAGTTGTTATAACTTTGTTCAGTTTTTTAAAAATTGCAACCTTACTGTGTGTTTAAGGTTTTAATCTCTTTAAACTGCTCAGAGAGCTTTAGCTATTAAGCGGTATAGAAATGAGATAAAAGAAATGAAATACCTCCAAGGACAAGTTGCCACCCCTAGCTAACAGGGTCCAAACTACACACAAAAGCAAAATGCAAGTGACTCGTCTATTCACCCTCACCCCTCCCCTTGCTCTGTGCCCTGCTTCTGTATCTCCCCATAATGCCTCTCGTGTTTTTGTTTATTTTGGGGCAGATGAATATCTTTGCAGACGATGCTGGCATTAGAGGCTGGTCTGTCGATTTGCCACAGGCTTAATTTCAATTTATAATAATAACAACAATGGTGATGATGATAGATAAAAATCAGGAGGGGTAGGAAGTTTGGCAGGAATCAAGGGAGGCACCTGTAGGCACAATATCAGCGTCCCCAGATAGAGGAGGTACTTTGGAATGGATGAAACTTGATTTTACACATACAAAGAGTCTTTTTTGTGTATCAGTCTCTAGCAGCACAAATAGAAAGACCTCATAACTTCTGAGAGCTGTTCTTGGCAGATTGTAGTTAATGCAAATAGCATATGGAGATCATCCTATCTACTGTTCCAATTCATATTATTCTTTCTGGCATCCCTTTATTATGAATAACACCCTTTCCCCAACTTGGTGCCCTGCAGAAGTGTTGGACCACATCTTCCATCATCCCCATCCAGCATGGCCTTTGGGAAAAGTTGGCATAAATGGAATATAACAGACACCTTTAATAATTGGAGCAGCAGTACTATAAAGTACACAATTCATCACCGTAATAAACTTCTCCACAGTGTTTATTATAACCACTAAAATGAGAAGTCATAAACAGAAGAGAAGGGCTCAGCTTTTCCATTACTTAATGCATATGGGTGGACGCCTGTCGCTTTATACACTGCAGACCTTGCCATGAAATGAAATGAAATCCTTTGTATTCATTCAGAACATCTGAGCAAGGGCCAAGAGGGAACGCAAGCAAAGCCAAGCAGAAAGCTCAGGCTTCGCTAGAAGCCTGAGATCCAATTTCAGTGGTAAAGAACCAGTCCCCACCAAACTGGGTAGCCATTCACCCATCTCCCCCGAAGTGGGTGGATTCCAGGCGAGGCATTTGTTCAGAGGCAAGACACTGACTTGGATGCATTCAAGATTAATCTTCCCCAACCTGGTACCCTGGGATGTTAGGGACTGCAGCTTTCACCAGTACCAGCACCATGCCAGTGGTCGGGGTGGATGTCCCTGCAAAAACCAGTGGTGGGGAACATGAGGAGTGTGTCCTGCTTGCAGCCTTTCCATTGGCATCTGGTTGGACCACTGTGAGAGGAGAATGCTTGATTAGCAAGGCCCGATCCAGCCTGGGGCTTCTTTTGCCCCTTCGGTGTGGAGTCAAGAGCATCCATCAGGCAGCAAGCTGAAGAAGGCTCTTCTAGAGGACTTCCAGACTCTTTCTGGTTTCTTCCTACAGTTTCAGAGCCTTTTTGGCAGCTGCAAAGAGCAATGTGTGAAGAATCCAGTTTGGGGTTGGGATTCTGTCAAATTTCCCCATACTCTGCCCACTTTCTTTCTGCCCAAAATGTCCTGGGGCCCAGTGCCCCTGGGGGCCTCCAGCAGGAGGCAAGTCCAAGGGGATCTGTGAAGCTGGCTTGCATGCAAGTGAAGTCCTGCTTCCATTCATGTGACTTTGCATACTTTGTGCAAAGTAGCCACTAGGAGTCCCGAGCATTTGTGGACTCGATCTCAGCTTGGCTCACTTCCTGGACAAGACCGAGTGTGGAAAAAAACTCTGCTGCATGCAAAGGGCCAGGTTCCAGCCCGATCTTCACGTTCGGAGATGCAAGGACAAGGACAAGACCCGGAATGACTTCAGGATTGTTCTTGAGTAGTAATATCCAATTTGGAACCTTTCCTGGATGTGTAATTCAAATAGCAACAAAACTACAATTGCAGTCTGAGCAATAAAAAGCACTAACAACTTCTGACAGTCTGTGCAGTTCCAGCACATCCCAGGCACGTGGATGAGTGAAGCAGGTGCTGACGAATTTGGTTGCCCTTGTCAGCAGCTCAAGACACATCTGCTCCCTCAGTATACAAGCGAGTCCCACAGGGCTTCCTCATTTCTTAAACACTTAAATATGCCACCAAATCAAGTTTAAAACAGCCAGTCAGCATGAACAGGCAAAGGCCTCTTTTCCCCCCATCCTATAGAAGTCTTGTCTTCGGCATCAAAAATCTGGGTTTTTGATCTCATGCATAGCTGTTGGCATCACAGCGACAAAGCTTGAGGATTAGAAGCATGGGAAAGTCCAGGTTCTGACTTCTGCTATGGCTAATATTCACAACCAAATTGGCATGACAGGTGGGGCAATATGAAGTCCTGTGCATGATACAGTTACTCCCATGTTTATATCCCACCCTTTCCTCCAAAAAGCCCATGGCAGCCCACCCAATTCTTCTCCTACTTTCTGCTCTATTCCAAGAAATGGGGCAACTTTGCTCAGGGTTATCAGGAAATCCTGAATGCATTCTAGGCCAGTGGACTTGTTTTAGATGTAATGCCAGATCATGGGCTAGAACCATTTGGAAAGAACCTCAAGGAACCTTGGGCTCTTAGAATCTTCCTCTCTAGTCTGGCCTTTTGTCTTGCTTCGTGGAAAGGCATAGCTTCATATCGTCCTCCAAACCAGTGTGGGCTATCCAGTTCCAATGTACTGAGGAAGGAGCCAAATGGCCAACTATTATTTTTCTTCACTGCCGGGAAGAAGGGAGGGAACTGCTGAGTGTGAAGAAAGGAGTGGATACATGGCTCCTTGAAGGACCAACTCAGAACCCTAAACTCTGATCTGGCACGGAATCAAGCTGCTGTGGACCCCAGACGTCATGCTCTTACGCCTCCGCTTTTCTGTGGTCATGGGAAGTCCACGCTCTTCCTCATTTTGGCTGCTGTGTTCATTTGTGAGGCACGTGGCTAATTCCCCCACCCCTGCACAGACTCCCCTTCCTTGACCCGGCTTCCATGTTCTGCAGTGCTGCAGAAAACAAACAAGCCCTAATTAAATAGACGGTGAGGGAGCAAACACGTGCTCCTCCCCCTTTGAAATTCACTTAAATCACCACCATGGCTACAGGAATCAAAATGGAGCTTGCTTCTGCTGCCCGGCAGCTAAAGCAAATTTACTGGGGAGCACACACCATTTTATTGTGGAGAAGGATAATGTCTTTTTCAAATGGAATAATAAACTAAGCATCTGTACATGCCTCGCTGGCTGCACTCTGACAGTAAAATGTAATTGGAAATAAGAAGAATGGGAGGGGGCTGCACCAGGGTACCCCGTGATGTTTCTGCCAGCCAGGTGCTGATGCTGTTGTGGCACCAGCCTCATCTGCCATGCTCACTGGTCGTTTGGGCCCTTTGGACTGTGGCGCTCTGGATTTTGGGCCCGACCTAAGCCTAACCCAAGCCCTTTGGCCTAGTCCAGTCCTAGCTGTGTCACTGGCTACCTGCAGGCTTGCTCGTTAACCAGCACAAAATAGTGTAGATGAACTACTGTGGACTGCCCTGCGAGCTGCAGTCATCGGGCAGTAAGGGAAGGAAAAGAAAAAGAAGAAGCAAGAAGTTTGTTTGGTATTTCTCACCCAAAACTCACTGTGGTGTCACTCTGCTGAACCCCTTTTGGTTGAACCCCTCCCCTGTGAGGAGCAAATCAACTTACAGAGAATGAAAATGAGCGAGGTCGGGTGCGGGTGGCATATTATTATATACAGATTCAACCAAGATCAGTAGAGGCTCCTCCCACTTTTAAAACCTCTGCTCAGGGAAGGATGGAACTTCTGGAATGGGGGGCATTGCTGCCCCCCATGTATGCCCTGGTTCTTATCTGAATGGTCACACTCTGCAATTAAAGTAACATGTAGTTCGACCCCCTAGAACATCCAAGAAACTACGGCGCATCTGTATACAGCCCGGGCTGCAGTGGAAGGAATAAAACAAACAGCTACATGGGCAGCTACGGACTAGAGAAGCAGGTTTCACACGCCCCAGATTCCAGCTTGATAGTTTTGTACAGACTGCACAGCAAGCTGCTGCCCCCGAGATCATTTGACAATGCTTTCCATGAAGTGCTTTCAGCAGTCACAAGGCAAACATACACGTGTTCACCTGCCATTAGTCATGCTCCAAAGAGAGGGCTGGCGAGGGCGCATGAAGTACCGGGTGCCGTGGGTAACAGGGCTGCCAGCCACAAACAAGCTCGGCCCCGTTGCAGGAGGAATTGTTTGGAAAGGTCGCGGTGCACTCATGTTTCAGGCTTCTGAGCTCCAGATGTCAATAATAAACCACCACGGGGGCTTGCATTAGCTCCCGTTGCAGCGATGAGATTCGCTGATGCCTTAATAGCACGCAGCCGTGAGGCTGGCAGCTTTTAGACTACGTACGTCTCATTCTTGTTGAGACGTTTCTTTCCCCAGCTCCCCTTTTACATGGAGGTGCTCCAGCAACAATTGCTTCTTCTGAATAACAGCATGAGCTTAACACCGAGAGAGAAGCGTGTGTGGGAGGTTAGGCAGACTTTTGATCAGCCATTTTGCCAGGCGCTGTGAACTTGGCCGCGCGTGCTTTCTTGTGGAGCTTGGTTTGCTTCCTTAGCTGGCCCTTTCCCTAGAGGAGAGTAGACAGAATCAGCAAGTGAGTTTCCCTCTTCAGGCTTGGTTCCCTGAGTGAAGAAGAAGGCCTCTGAACATGTCACCTATTTGAGGAGGAGCCCTCAAGCAGGGGTGCAGCTCCTCAGCCTGGAAGTCGGGTCAGGGCTTCTGGGGATAGCTAGGTGGCAATGCGCTGGAGCCTTTAGGAGACCATGGAATCATAGGATAGGAGAGCTTGAGGGGGCCATGAAGGCCATCAGGCCAAACCCCCTGCTGTTTCTGGTCCCCAGTTCACACCACCTCACTCAGATGGCTGCCCAGTTTCTTTCTGAATGTCTCCAGTGTGGGAGAGCCCACCCCTTCTCCAGGCAGCTGGTTCCACTGCCATATTGCTCTGAGAGTGAGGAAGCTTTCCCTGATGACCAGCCTGAATCTGGGTTGTCGCAACTTGAGTTGATTTTTTCTGTGTTCCATGCTCTGGTATCAGCAAGAAGAGATCTTGACCTTCCTCTTTGTGGTACTTACAGAGGTACTTATCGAGAGGGTTGGGGTTGGGGTTTGGGATCTTTCCCCACTGTATCGTAGGGCTCATGCACCCTGTGTCAAAACACATCCTGCGAACAAAACTGATGTCTTAACTGTGCCCCTGTCTGAGAGCATCACCTGATCTGTCCCTGTCTGAACTGGTGCTTGGAACCCAGGCTTCCTCCTGTTCTCTGGACTTTTGTCACATGGGCTGTGAAACTGGAGCTTCTTCTTTGCAACCTGCCTGTTTTCATTGGCCACTGGAGGCCCAGCCGTTGTGGACATGTCTTTCCAATCAGCTTCATATTGATGGTGGTGATAAGTGGCTCTTCTGCAGTAATCATGTTCTTGGGTCTTTTGGGGGTCTCCTGCTGATGAGGCAAGAGCGTCAGACACTTACTGGATGAAGTCCAAGCCCATGTGCTGCTTCTTGGGGAGTGGAGAGAGCTGGTGAAGCAGAACGAAGCTGGTAGGAAGCGGCAGTGCCTGGGAGAGGAGCCCTGGGGAAGGATTCCAGGGCTCAGGCCCCTGGCCTGTGTGGGGAGCTTGCTACTGTGTGGGTTATGTGAGTGTCACTAAAAAAAGAAGCAATGCATCATGCTCACACACCAAAAGGACATCCGTTTGCATAACATGTGCTTGCGCTGATTTATATGCGTGGATGACATTTAGGGAGGGGAATTACTGCGCTTTAAATCAAGGGTGGAGAACTTGTGTCCAGACTTTTTTGACCTACAACCCCATCAGCTGCTGTGATTGGAGAGGGAGAAGGAGAGCTGTAGCGAAAGCTTATGGAGGGCACAAGTTGCCCACCCCTGCTTGCAGCAGACATAAAATAACAGTGTTGCAGAATGGTTAGGGAGCAGCACAGAGATCCAGGTCCCAGTCCCCGCTTGGTCCTGAAACTCCCTGGGAAACTTTGGGCCAGTCACCTTTGTGAAGACAAAGTAGAGCTGGGTTTCTTGCAGGAAAATGGTGGAATCGAATCAGAATGAAACAAATCAAGCAAGCAAGCAAAGCCAACAAATCTCTAGATGAATTTCCCAAGCATGCCTTGCTTGGACGTTGCCGCCTTTCCTTGGGGCTGTTTTTTGGCCCTCCACGGCGGCAGACGAGAAGACAATATGCAAGTGAGGGACAGGCAATGTAGCCTAGTGGGTCGAGTGTTGGTCTGGGGCTCAGAAAATTGAGGTGTTGGTCCCCACGCAGCTGTGAAGCTCAGTGGGTGACTGCCAGCCTGCCTACCTCACAGGGTTGTCATGAGGATGAATGGAGAAGAGCAAGAAGGTCATGCAAGGTGCCTCAGGAGACCTGGAGGAGGAAAAGAGGCAGGATGTGAATGTAATCATCCTTGTCTGAGCTTTATTGACCATGTAGTATGTGTACTTATAAATGTATATATAAATAGATATACAACTTGATCATGGATGGAGACACAACAGACATCAGATCACGAGACTGGAAATGTTCTTATAAACCACTCACTGACTCTTGGCCTGCCCTACAGGGGTTTTGTGAGAACAGAACGAAGAGGAAGAAGAGGATTGTGCTTGCTGCCTTGAACCCCTTGGAGGCAAGGTCTTAGTTCAGGACTGCTCCTCTGCCAGACCTTTCCCGACTGCTTTGTGCTGCCCTGGCCAGCTGACTGTGAAGACTCTGATCTTCACTATTCTAACCAAAACTGCTTTCCTTTGTTTGTTTAAATGTTTTTACCGAGCTGTTTAGCATGCTCTCTTTAAATGTTTTAAGTGTGGACATGTTGTCCTTTCGGCTTTGATGTTACACTGCCCTTTGGCGTATAGTCAGGTGGTCTGCAATATCTCCTGTTGAAAACAGTCATTTAGCAAGGCTGCCATTTGGACTAGCAAGCGATACAGAACAAGACGTATTTTCTGAGTGCGTCTGCCGTTGTGATTGTTGTTAAATATAACTCATGTTTGTCCCCGTGCCTATTTTAAGATTCCAGAGTAAGAGCATTCAGTTGAACAAAGATTAACAGCATTTGGGCAACTCTATCAGGTGTAAGTTGCCATGGAATGGGGCAGCAGAAACTTTCTTAGGAAGGGGCATGTGTGTGTTTGTGCCTTAAGGTGTGGTCCTATGCACATTTAGACCCCCCCCCCCAAAAGAAGAAGAAGAAGAATAGAAGTCCTGCCAACTCCCAGCATTCTGATGCACTCCCATACTTGGGCTTGTAAGGACTTTTTCTGTCTAAATATGCATAGGATTGCACCTTTAAATGGTGAATAGCTAATCCCATGTGGAAACTAAATGCTGATTCCTTTAATAGGACTTAATACCAGCTTATTTTCTGTTTTTGCAGAGGTGGATAAATATTGTCATTATCTCATTTTGTGACAATATTATCCACTTCAGCAGGATAGAAAGGAAAGTGTTCATCTTGTATTCAGTTCGGCCCTCTGTGTGGAAATTACAGTAATTCTTTCAGGGGAAAACATATGCAAACAGTACTAATTGTATAGCCAGTTTTGCTTATGCTATTGCTAAAGTGTGGTCTAGCAAATCTTTTAAAAAGTTTTAATTTTGCTCAAGCAGGGCAGACTTTCTCTGTTCTTTATGCATGCTTCTTATTTCAATTAATTTTGTCATATGGCGCTAGGAAGCCTACTCTGGAAAGATCTTAATCAGCCACTTGGTTTTGTGTAGGTTCCCACACTGATGATGGACACCCAGTTTTCGGAATTCACCCCTGATATCACCCCCATCATGCTTGCCGCCCATACCAACAACTATGAAATCATCAAGCTGCTCGTTCAAAGACGGGTGACGATCCCGCGTCCCCACCAGATCAGGTGCAACTGCGTGGAGTGTGTCTCCAGCTCCGAAGTGGACAGCCTGAGACATTCCAGGTCAAGACTGAATATATACAAAGCTTTGGCCAGCCCTTCGCTGATTGCCTTGTCCAGCGAGGACCCGATCCTGACGGCCTTCCGGCTGGGCTGGGAACTGAAGGAGCTCAGCAAAGTGGAGAACGAGTTCAAGGCGGAATACGAGGAGCTCTCCCAGCAGTGCAAACGGTTCGCGAAGGACCTTCTGGACCAGGCACGGAGCTCCAGAGAACTGGAAATCATCTTGAACCACAGGGATGATCAGAGCGAGGAGTTAGATCCTCAAAAATGTCACGATTTGGCAAAGCTAAAGGTAGCAATAAAGTATCATCAGAAGGAGGTAAGAGCTGCTTTTCCATATGTTGGAGTGATGCTTTGTGCCTCCGTGGCCTTCCCTAGTGTGCTTCCCACCGGAAGTTTTGAATTATGCCTCTCAGCCATGTGTCAAGCTGGTTGCCGGTGACAGGCCCCACAGTTCAAAAGACCGGGAGGGAACCAGAGTGGGGAAGGCTGGGCTAGCACCTCCCACCAGGATGAATGGTTGGCTCACCTTACTCCAGGTCCACCCTGCTTGTGCTCATTCATAAGTCCGTTCCATTTCCACACCAGTCTGCAACTTTGAATTGAAAATTCTTGAGAACAGTCATGCCTACATGCCTATTTCACATGTTAGATTTCCTAAATGTATTTTAGATATGAAATATTCTATTTATATACTTCCAAGGCAGGCATATGGAAGAAAGTATTGAGGTGGAAGTTAGGGTCGAGATTAGGGTAAAGAGGCTCTTCTCCCAGACTGTGGCATATTTTTTAGTATTCCTCATGATCACATCCTGTTTATGAGCGCTCTTCCAAAAGCTGGCCTGCCCCTTCTCAGTGCCCTTGTTTCCCTGAAAAAGGGGCTGGTTTCCTGCCCCTTTCATTGCAGCGCTGAGAATTTCAGAGCCCCTTCTCAGAGTGCAGTGTCTGTGCTTCGCTCACAGTAAGCAGATGGCCAGGAGCAGGGAAGCGTACGTGCTCTCTCTCTTTTTTAAAAAAACCATTTTCCTCCAGCTCTCTCCCCACAGCTTCTCCAGCTTCCAGGAAAGTGCCTGGAGGACTTAGCCAGGATGTTCTCCCTCCGGACTTTCCAGCGGTTCTCCCTGCTGAGCACCTTGAAGCTGAAAGAGGCTTTTTTGCTTTTGCTGCATAGTTATTAAAAGCACTTTTGATCAGACGAAGAAGAGGGGGAGGAGGAATTCTGTGTGGTTTTCCAAGAAGCTCTGGCCACTGGGGAAGCTGCAATGCAGAATGGGGGGGGGGAATAGTAGAATAAAGGATACCCCCAACACCTCCTTATAGTAAAGTAAGCCCTGAGGCCCTGCATCCTGAGAAATGTCTCTGAATTCTGTTCCCTTCCCACAATTTTGGGGAACAGTTTATTTCTGCACTCCCTTATGAATGCTCAGGTCAACAATCGAAAAACTCAGCCCACTGCTAATTCATTTTAGGCTTTCCAGAGGTTACCAGGCTGGCCTTTGGGGGCAGAGGATGCTGACATAGTGTGGAACTTTGGTCTGATGCCGCAGACCTCGTCTCATGCTCCTGCAAAAAGATAGATAATTACCAGCCCCTGAGTTGCTAACTGGGTGGGATTTAGGGTTCCACAGAAAAGACAGCCATGGCCTGGGAAGGATTCGACCTATTTTAGCTTGCTGCACCCTAGATAATTCCTTGCTTGTGCAGACATTATAGGATGTTTATTCCCTCTCATTCTCTCTACTCCGTAAGCAATTATCTTGCTGCACAGGATCTCGACATACTTTCACATCTTTCAGTGGTACCCAATTTGCCTCAATTGTTTTGAACTCTAGTCAACTCTGCAAATGTGTGAGAACATTCCAGTGCACGTACAGAACGTGACCATATGGCGCTTTCTGGTCACACTTACAGTTTATTCATGTCTGTGCTACTGTGAAAACATAGAGCGATGTTTCCGATGCGCTCGCCTGGGCATAACTTCCTGATCTTTCAACATATGGGGTGTGCCCTGAGAATTGGGAGTTGTGGTATGTTTCGCTTCGGAGGTAAGGTGTGACGACACACAGATCAAGGGTTTAATGGGATGAGGCATGAGAAGGGCTGTGCATCCTTCTAACCTCCTATTTCCCACGGTGGCCAATGATGCATGTGGGACATCACATGGTACCTCATAGGTCAGATGATCAAGCTTGGAAATTCCTGGGAATTCATTCTGCATGTGCAGCCAACCTGATTCACATTTCCTAAATTATTGCATCTGGACCAGAATGCATTTATCCTTATATTCCACTTCTCTGAATGCTGAGAAACAGTTCTTGGCAGAAAAAAATGTACAAAGTAGAAATTTAAAACATATTTTAGGATAGAATCTGTGCTAAAAGGTCTATATTTTAGGATAATGTGCATATTTTAGAAAACAATGCATACAAATAAAGGTGCATTCTGTGAATGAGGGGAGTGGGGAGATATGAATGTGTCTGAATCATGTGTACTGTTTATTTATTTATTTTATTTATGCCGCCCCATTCGCCGAAGCCTTGAGGTGGCTCACAATCATAAATAAATAACATAATATAAAACAATATAATTTAGCAGTGTAACAGTAAAATTTAAGTCACCCTGGCCAAAAAATAAAATAAATAAATATTAACAATTAAAATAACGTTTGAATAAAAAGGTCTTCACCTGGCACCGAAAAACTATTAACGACGGCGCCAGGCGGACCTCTCTGTGGAGCGCATTCCATAGGTGGGGCGCCACTGCAGAGAAGGTCCTCCTCTGAGTACTTACCCTCCTAATATCCTTCACGGAGGGTTCCCGGAGAAGGGCCTCTCCCACAGATCTCAAGGGGCGGGCGGGCATATATGTACGTAAGCGCTCCTTCAGGTAACCAGGACCCAAGTCGTTGAGGGCTTTATAGGTCATCACCAACACCTTGAATTGGGCCCGGACTTCAATGGGAAGCCAGTGAAGCTGACGGAGGACTGGAGTCATGTGAACATAACGCCCAGTCCCCATCAGCAGCCTGGCAGCTCTATTTTGAACCAATTGAAGTATCTGGGCCGTCTTCAAGGGCAGCCCCACATAGAGCATGTTGCAGAAGTCAAGTCGGGAAGTCACCAACATGTGTGTCACTGTCGCCAGGTAGTCGTTCTCCAGGTAGGGGCGCAGCTGATGGATCAGCCAAAGCTGAAAGAAAGTGCTCCTTGCCACCACTGTCACCTGAGCTTCCAGTGAAAGCTCTGGGTCAAGGAGCACTCCCAAGCTGCGGACCTTGTCCCTAAGAGGGAGTGCAACCCCATTCAGGACTAGGTTAAATCCACCCTCTCCGAAGCCCGATCCACCAACCAACAGGACCTCCATCTTGTCTGGATTGAGCTTCAGTTTATTGGCCCTCATCCAGCCCATTACCTCGGCCAGGCACCGGTTCAGCACAGCCACTGTAGACGTTAAACAGCAAAGGAGACAAAATGGAAACCTGTGGAACTCCAGAGGGAAAGGAAATTCACAGATTATTGTAGAACTAGGCCAGAACCAAAAAGGATAATAGAATAATATAATTGCCAGGGATCTTGGACATCACCTAGTCCAATCCATGCTCAGATCTTGTACATCACCTAGTCCATCCCATGCTTGAAGCAGGCTCAGCACCGCAGTGTTCAGTGTTGAACTGATGGCCATCTAGCCTGGCTTAAGTGCCTCCAGCAAAGAAGAACCCATGCACTTCTCCGGCAGCTGGGCTCCCGCTGCTAGCTCTCACTACTAGGAAATTTCTCCTGATGGTTAGCCAAACTCTGCTTCCCTTCTGTGCCACCCACTGTTTCTACTCCTGTGCTCTGACGCAGCAGAGAACAGTTCTGTCACACCTGCTGCATGGGAACCTTCCAGGTATTTCAAGACTGTGACCGTGTCGCCTCCTAACCTTCTCTTCTCTAGGCCGAACATACCCAGCTCTCACCACCACGTCCCTACCCGGCCTTCTGAAATGGTGAATGAACCATGTGCAAACCTGATGTAGCAAGAGATGCCTGGATGATCTGGGATGGTTGGACGAGGTTGTTCAGTGGATGGAATGTGTACCGGTGGGAGTATCTGCTCCCAGGTGGAGACCCTTGATGTGCAGATAGGAGTCCTCCAAGTAGCAAGAGCATCTCTGTTTGCCCCTGCAGGGCATGCTGCTCTTGGTTTGACCAACCTCATGGCAGTAGAAGGAATTTTCAAAAAAGTGGAGAGCATTTTAATGCCTGGCTGAGAGCAATGACACCTCCTTGGCGTTCCATCAAGAATAACAAGGAGATTTGGAATATATATACAGAGTACAGAACCGGGGCTTTTATTGCTACATATTCCTTGCCCATCCTTCATGTGCCACTGGCATTTTTATGAGGGCTTTTTTATAAC
Organism: Varanus komodoensis; assembly: GCF_004798865.1. Taxonomy (NCBI): domain Eukaryota; kingdom Metazoa; phylum Chordata; class Lepidosauria; order Squamata; family Varanidae; genus Varanus; species Varanus komodoensis. The sequence goes on along the minus strand of NW_025335549.1, from coordinate 15,267,872 downwards.
AGACTGAAGTGCCTCTTTGAAAATTTTCCAGGTTCCCTCACAGTTTCTTGGGGACGTTGCATAGCCAGCAGAGATGGCTTGCCTAACAGATTCAAAGCATCACAGAGCTTTCCATCCTGTTTGCTGGGAAGGTTGTCCATATAGCACTCGTAATCTCTCTCTTTTGGGGGGTTTAGGTCTACATAAATGCTTACAGGAAAAATGATAGCTCAGACCTTTTATCTTTAGAAATATCTCTTGAAGCTTTGCTGCTCTTCAGACAGAAGAACAATGTGGATTCACACAGAGACACAACAAAATTGAGACGAACGCAACAAAATCTGCCTAACAATCCCAGAAAATGTATTATTTGGATGCTGATGTTATTTGGACTCTTGCTTCCTCTCTCTTCTCCCCTTCCACCCAGCACACACAGGGAAGACCAAAAAAGAGCTACAATTCAAGATGCTTGCAGGTTTTTGCTGAGGAATATGAAGCCCAACCAGTGGATTTTGATCTGAAGGAACTAAAGAGCCAAGATTCCAACAGAACACCATGGCTGCCAGTCAGATTACTGAATGGCCCCAGAGTCTCCCCCCCCCCCCCAGTCTCTGGTGCATTCTTGCACCACTAAGGGAGCATAGATTCAGAGAAACAAGCGGAGGTGTGTGTATATAAATGCATGCATCACAGCCGAGGGTGGAAAACTCTTTTCTCCACTCACAGGCATGTCTATAACAGGGGTGCAGATGCTGAGGTGTGTGTGTGGGGGGGGGGGCAGCCTAGACTACTGGTTCCCCCGTCTGGCCCTTTGGAGTGCCTGAGATGGAACTAAGCTCCTCTTATCTCCAACGCACCTCCATGACCACTAATGATTTGGTGCCTTCCTTGCCTTTGTGCATCCCCAAATCCGCCACATTCTGAAAGGCTGAAATGCCTCCATTCCGGCTTATTTACTGACACTAAGAGCTGGGATGTGCTGGTGTTTGAATACTTTAGCCCAGCTGTTTTTGCTCTTGGCTGCTCCCACCCCTTGTATCTTCTCTCCCCAGTCCTGGAATGTAGCCCTAGGGCTGGAACATAAGCCTGGGCTGTAAGAGGTTCAGCATCCTAGATTAGAAACTGAATTCATTCTTCTGTTCTCTGAAATCCAAACGAGTGAAGTAGAACAGGCGAATGTAAGGGAAGCCACAAAGTGGCCCTTTCCATATATTTGGAATGAGCGATTGAGCCAGGGAGCGTAACTATTGGGAGAGATGAATGTGCCATCACTGCTGGAAGAACAATGGACGGAGCTAAAGAAAAGGATCCGTACTGTGTTTGAATGGCATTATTTTTATCCACACCAAGCATAAATGTATCGCAAACAATTATGTCCTTCCCATCTTCTAAATAATTCACCAGATGCCCTCAGTATATTTGAAATTCATGGTGTGCTTCCACTCAGCATAGCAAATTGCTTCCAGGGCCAGAAAGACTGAGAGTTTCATTTCGAATCTCAACACTTATAAACAATAGTCTACAGAAATCACCATAGGGCATGTACTAATGTTTCCTATTTAATTAACTTTTTGTCAGTTCTGTAAAAAAGGTAGCTTGCCTTCTAGGATATATAAGAACTTTAAAAGCATAAATATAAAGCAATTATAATGTGTGTACTCTTATTATATCTACATATAATTATAATTCATATATATGGTCTTATTTTTTATTCTGAAAATGATAAATTGCCATGCCACATCTGAGCTAAATGTTAACTAACCCCTTCCTAAAGTATGCTTAGATATTGCTCTAAATCACCCATATGGGGCTCAGGGCCCTTGTTAGGAATAGCATTTCATTTTCAAAAAGACAGGGATGGAAATGAAATGTTATTCCTAAGCAAGGAATATGCAGTTGGACCAAGTTTTCTCCTCTGGTTAATTTCCCTCAGTCCCATTGAAAATAGCAATACGATTAAGGGCACAATGTCACGTCCCACATGTCAGAAGCATGGAAGGCTTTGCACTTGGAGGCTTCTGTGCATCCAAAGTCCAGGACAAGGAATGGCAGGGGTATCTCTGCTGTTTCTGTGCCACACCCCATGCGTTTGTTCTAGACTCCTGTCTTCAGCCCTCTAGATGTCCCAGAGAAGCATCCCCTAAGACCCATGGATCACAGCAAGAACAGAGCACAACCAAATTGACCTGGTCCACTCCAAGAAGTATCAAAATACTTTTAGCATAGTTTGAGGGAAAATGCATTTAAAACTATGAAGTTAACTGTGCAAGTTTGGTGTGGGCTTTACAAAGAAACGCCTGAGAAATGTGGAAGTGGGATTACATCAAAGCATTGATCAACGGATGCCAAAGTGGCAAAGACTGGAGACAGAGATATCCATTCATTCTAGTCGCTTGTAGTTGTTGATGGATTTATCCTGTGTTATTTCACCCACTGTCTTTTTCAAGCCATGTGTCCTGGCCAATGGGGGATCACCCAGCTGAGCCCAGGGCTGCAGCAGTGTTGACCGAGGCTGGAGCGAGGTTCTGATCCTGAATCTGAGGCTAATGGGCAGGAACTGCTTCCCAAGCTTGAAGTACTCAGGGGCCAAGCACCCCCTGAGTTACCTTGCCTTCCCCTATGGCATAGGGAGGGTACCACGTGGGAGACTACAGGGAGGAAGTACACAGATTGCCTTCAGATCAAAAGGCTGGCCCTTTAAGGACTCGCACTCTTGAGGAAGCGGGAAGGACTTAGGAAGGATAAATGGGATGGAGGCACCAGCGAAGGCTTCGGTCTTTCCATGGTCTTTGTTGGAACAAGCGGTTGGCAGGAGCTTCCCATGGTTCTGAAACAGCTTCACACGGTGGCTACCAGCTGTCAATGGCTTAGAAAACCATCCAAATGACTAGTCATCACTGAAAGGGAATTCTTAACATAAACGAACCCCCTTATGCTGCCGGATCCTTGCTTGGATGGGCCCAGGAACTTCTAAAAGCAGACTGGCCACAGTTCTTCAGAGTTTCAAGCAGGACTGTTTCTAGCCCAAGCTGGACATTCTTGGGATCAAACCTTGTGCATGCAAAGGTAGCTTCATTGGTCTGTTCTGCAATTGCTGGTAATTCAGTCCACACATCAGTTCAACTGACTTGAGGATTGCCTTGATTATCACCAGAATGAAAGCATCCATTACCACCTCTTCAACATATATTCTTGATTTTTTCCATGTAGTTCAGGTTCCCTACTTAACTCATGATTTGGAAAAAGATCTGAGGTGCCTGAGGTGAATGGGAGGCTCCCTTGACCTTTGAGTTGGCAAGAATAGAGAAGCGGATTTCTTATTTTATTTTTTCAGTGGTCCAGTGAAGGCTGTAAATTTCTGAAAAAAGAAGTTATGCAAAAGTAAAATAGTGTTTGATTTATAAAATAGCATTTTGACACAGAAATATAAGCAGGCCACTAATGTTCTTCTCCCTGTATCCCATTCTATTAAATCAAATTTTTCAGGATGTAAAATCATATCCTTGCATGTGTTTTACAAGCACGAAATCTGCCAGTCCCAAGAGGATAAGCCGTTTCCGCTGAATAAATGGAAGTCAGAGATGGCCCAGTGAAAGGCACTGTTATACTGCAGCACTGGGCAAGTACCCTCTGACCTTTCCTATTTATAGTTCCTTTGGATTCAGAGAGATGTTCACCTTTACCTGTCAAAATGAGCACTTAGAGTTGGCTGCCCACAAAGGGCATGGATTGTTCTGCGATTCATCCGGAACACCATTGCAGATAACCCTTTTGTGAGCATTGAGTGTGTGAATCACACTCAGACAATGTAGCCACCCAGTTTCCTTCTCATTAATTCTGTCTTGGTGAAAACCCTTTTGGACAAGCAAGGCATTTTCTTATGGGCCACATCCCGATGCCGAATTAGGGATGCTCTGAAAGCCCTTGGTTTTCTCTCTCGATTTTAACGTTCGAGTTCCTTCATCCTGTTTTTGCAGTGACACAAATGACTTGGGTGTCCACCATTCCTCCTTATTCGAGATTCCATTGAGATGCCCTCAACTGGCCACAGTTTTCATTTTCCTCTGCTAGCTTCTGCACGTTAGTTTCCTCTTCTACGTTATCAAGGAAGAGCCTGGTCCCTGAACCCCATACATTGATAAACTTGCAGTCAGATTACTGTGATGTGCTTTAGGGGAGCTCCCCTGTGCTTGGCCCAGAAGCTGCAAGATGTGTTGACCAGGATGTGGAGTAGGGCAGAGCATGTATCGCACCGATGTTGGAGCACTGCTCTGGCTACCTGATAGCATCTGAGCCATGGTCAAGGTTTTGCTGCTGACCTATAAAGACCTGAAGCACCCGAGATCAGATCGTCTGCCAGATCATCTTCCCTCACTAAGATCGACAGAGGAGGGCTCGCTGGCTGTGTTGGGACCTGCCGAATGCCATCTGAGAACAGGACTTCTCAGTGGTGGACTCCCATTCTACAGACTGTCTTCCCACCAGCATGCTGGGGGCCCAACTGTGCCTCTTTTAGCTACCCGTGAAAGACACCTCCTTTCCCAAGCCCTCCCAATTGGCTCTTTTGGTACGTCTAATTGTTTTAGTTTTGGTCTGAAATATCTGAAATGCTTGAATGGATTAGTTTTTGTATTTGCTTTGATGTATTTTAATTTTTGATTTGGTCAGCCCCTTACAGATTTTCCCTTTTTTCCCCTCCCCCCCTTTTTTTGGTGGCTAGAGTAAGAATAAAAATTGAATCAGTCTCTTTCTGATCAGTGTCACAAATACGCATTTTCACCTAGATATTCCTTTCATCCCAACTCCACTTTGCTCTCGAACTTTACAACAAACAAAATTTTCATGCACATTTGCATTCAAATGTGCTTTAAATAAGTTTTTTTTTTCTAAAAATACACATTTTCCCACTATTTGGACGTGTGCTTAGAGCTCAGTTCTGTGTTGGAGTGTTAATGCAACGGCTAGTGGATAGCTAATTTCCAATCAACACATTATTCTGGGAGGACAGTTTATACTAGAATTCCTAAACATTCCTCAAGCACTCATAATTGCTAACATACACAGGGGTGCACTAAAAAAAGGGGGGGGAATAGCCAAAAAAGGGGGATCTTGATTAGCTCATTTGCCTGCCTGATCGTAGGCCTGTGCTCTGTTGCTAGGTTGCATCCATAGTTTTGGATACATTGATAAAGTAACTGTGGGAGGTTTTCCCCTCGCTGTGCAATGTACACATGCAATCAAGATTTTGTCTTGTTATGCAGGGGATCTTATTTATTGGTTTCACAATAAAATGTGGATATGATTTGGTACTTGGAACACTTGTGGACCTCACACCTGCTTAGGCTGTTCCTCATGCTAACCGTTAAGACCATCCGAGGCTGCTCTGTGCTGAATCAGATGATGGAGCAGCTTAGCCCTGTGCAGTTGTGCTGATTGGCCTGGTTCTCCAGGGTCTGGGCAGGATTCTTTGCAGCCCTGCCTGGAGATGCTGGTGGAGACATTCTGCATGCAAAGGTGGTGCTCCATCCTTGAACCATGGCCTTTCAGTCACAGGGCCGACTCCGTCGGAGAGGCAACAAGAGCGCATTTCTACCCACCGCAGCTATTTTCAGCCTGGATTTCAAACCAGGAGAACATTCTCCTTCACTCCCAATAGAATTCCTTTCTTCAAGTATTGTCTCTAGTTTGTGTCGCTTTTTGCGACACCTCCAAGGTCATTGGTTTCAGTCTCTGCATTCAAGGCAAGAACTGCTCAGCCTAAATTGTCCCTGGCTGATCATTGTGTTACACATGCACACACACACACACACACACACACACACTTTGACAAAGGATGTTTTACATCTTTCCATAGCCTAAATGTTCTTACCAGCCTGATGTGGCTGCTGATACAACATAAATTTATATCCCTCCCTCCCTCCCTCCCTCCCTCCCTTCCTTCCTTCCTTCCTTCCTTCCTTCCTGAGAACATTTGTTCTTTGGGACAGTGCTTGGAGCATTTCAGAAAAATTGCTATGAACCTCACGGAGTCTTTGCTCCATCAGCTCAGAATATCTATGCTTCTTCAATATATCTCAGTGTATCATGGACTCTAAGCCTTTTTGTTCTCCTCTGAATGCAAGCAGCTTTTCCACAATCCCAGGATAAAGTAAATTAGCATCCAGAAGCCGTTTTCAAACCAGGTGCTGGAGTGCACTATGTCGTTGCAGCAAAACCCTTAAGCACTGGCCCTGTCCTCTTGGCTCCAGCTCTTTCTTCCAACCACCGGTCACGTCCCCACTCCTGCGCTGCACGTGCATTACACGTGGGATTAATGGTGCCTCGTCCTTCAACCGGATATCCATAAACATTGAAGCTGCAAGCAAGCAAACTCATTGCTCAGCAAACAGGACTGGCTCCTCACTTGAAGAGTAAAATGCTCTTCTGGAGTTGGCTTCTACCTTTTCGGGTAACTGTTGGCTTCCCAGGCAGCTGCACTTTGCATCATCACTGAAAGCCACCATTGAAATTTCCCAGAATTCTCCTGATGTAACATCACTCCAGGGCATTGTAGGAAAATTAAAAGGTTGGCTCGCAGATCCAACCTCTTCCGAAATGGGGTGTCCTGGTCTGGCTTCATCCCTGGGGGCTTGGAAGGTGTCCAAGGATGCCACAGCTGCCGTGAAGCCTGTTAGGAACCAGAAAATACTTCTTTAAAATATCTGCTTTAGAATGATCTGTGTTATAGGAGCACGGCAGTGACAATACTTTTATCTGGACAAAATCTGACAGTGATTTAAAAATGGCACAGAGGCATGACATCTCCTAGCTTTTCTCTTTAGGAAAAGGGTGAGCCAAGGAGAGTGGTTCATCAGAACCCGCCAGGGATTTTGGTCAGAAGAACCATTATGATTTCTGTCCACAGTGGCAGAGTTCTTATTGTTTTGTCATAATCCCCCGCCCCCAGTTCTTTTCCTGCTGTACTTCTGCAAAGGCTCCTTCGTTTATTGCCTGGCTATGATTCATCCAGTCCCAAAATGAGATAGCAGGTTTCCCAGGCATGGGGGCCTCCATGGACTGTTCTCAGAGACATGCAAACCTTCTGTGTGCCATCCATTACCAAAAATAGGCTGATCTCAATATGACTGCTGATGCTGGGGAGGGAACAGAAGAAAAGGACAGAGGTCCCCTCCTCCCACACTGTCATACACCATCCTTTCAAAATTAGGTGCCCCACAGAAGGTCTGGCAAAAGCAGCTAGTACGGATGGGCAGGCAGTCCCATCCTCCCCAACCCATGTCTATCCCAGCATGCTGCCGCTCTCCCTTCCAACTTGCCAGCCAGTGGGAGGCCTGGTGGAACGACATTCTCAGGCATTTGGCTCCCCATGCCTAGGCCTGCCTCTAGCTTCACTCAGAATGGGTGCCACAGGCTCTGCCTTCCCTTTGGACTGTGGCAAATTCCCACAGCTAGAGCCGCTTTTCAGTCTCTAAGCTTAGACTGAAACCCAGAGGTGACATGCCCACCCACTTCAACTAGCAGTGCAGAATGAAGTGCCTCACATGTCACCCTCTCGTAAGGTCCCACCGCTTTTGTGATTCAAACCTGGGATTCTCTATCTCAGACTTTTCACCAAAGCAGAAAGCACGTCCCTGTTCTAACATTCAAATGTAAGACATACGTAATTATGCCATTCTTGTTGGTGGAAGGAAAAGACAAGGACCGCCGCCAGAACAGCAGAGAGATGCTTCAGATCTTGGTCTGGTTTTGTTTTTGTTTAACTCTGATTCATACAGCAAATTTAAAACCAGTGTCAGCCGGAATGTTCATTTGTGCAGAAAGTCTCTCTCCTTCACCTTTGCTTCCATGTGAAAACAGATCAGACATCACCTTAATATGTAGTGTATGTGCACAAGTGTGGCTTAGCACAAAGGCCCCTTCCTCCCAAAAAGTGAGCAGGGATTTTGCAAGTCCAGAGAACCTGCTCGGCTTGAACACAGCCAGCCCATTATGGAATCCACAGGGCAGGTTCAAGGAAAACTGAACTCCATTGAATCCATTGAGAAGGCGTCTGCTCTCCTAGTTCAAGTCATGCAGGTTCTGAGCTGGAATTTCCCAAAGCTGGAAATACAGAGCAGGAGGGGATGCGGGAGCTTGCCACAGACCCCCGTCTGTGCAATGCCCTGTTTCTGCAAGCATGCACGAGAAAATGCTAGGGGTGGGCTGCTGAATCCGCCATGCAGGGGCATTGCATGTGCTTCCTGGGCTTGTATTGTGAGCAGAGTTTCTCCTCAAAAAGCAAAACGGGAGTATATCCAACTGCATCCTGGCAATTAACAGGTCTGGATTCCATTCCTTAATTAAATCCTCTCCCGCACAAGCTGAGTCTTCTCTCCCAGCCTTCTCTGTCATGCAGCTTAGCCAATTCAATTTGTAACATTTTGTGCCTAAGAAGAATACTCTGAAATATGGGGTCTCCAACTCCTGATCATGTCCAATTTCAGGCCCCCCATCAAGATCATGGCTTAAGTGATTTGTCTAGTTTCCCCAATCTACCTGCTAATAAAGGGGGGAAAATGGAGGCAGCAGCTGCTGCCGTGGAGGGTGAAAGTGCATTGTCTCCTCGCTGCTGATTATTTGAGCATGCATAATTAATGCATCATAATTTCACTGTTGCTCAAAAGGAAGAAAAAAGAAAAGGGACCTGGGATGCAAGCGCAACTGAGCCTGAAGCAGCATGTGGTTCCCCTAAAGCATGATTAATGGAGGAAATATAAAATGAAGCCTGTTCAGCAACTTTTGTGCTCCATCTCTGTCTTCACTGTCTTTTTTCCTCTGTACAAAACCATGCAGTTTTTACTGAAACCTGACCCATCGGGCAGACTCGTGTGGCAAGACAATAAATGTCGTGTTTGCTCGCTTCCCCCCTTCTCCAGGCCAAATGGAGAACGATTACGGAGCAGACGCGAAGTCCTGTTTGGGACTGATGGCATCATGTGGGATGCTAACGGTTTTGGCAGCACTGGCAGAACTTGGCCAAGGTCCAGAGGACGGGAGGAGGCCAGGTGGAAGGCAGGTGTTGCGGCATCCTCAGACCTGGCACCCAGGGGTGGCCAAGGGCAGGCTTGGCCTGACTCTTTCGGCACACCCATCTGGGCTTCCTCAACCAGTGCAAGAGTCAGTGCGAAGAAATGCTCAGGGTGGGACCAGGCTGACCTGGGCTCAGGTCCTCAAGCAGCCTGACATTCACTGGGTGACTTCAGACCAGTCCTTGCAAGAGGAAAATGCAGGACTAAGTACAAAAATAATCCACACTCATTTTCGCGTGCAATTTGCCCCAAGGTGCACATTTTTGGATCCAACTTTCCTGATAACCACATTTTTGTCCACAACCTTCCTTAGTGTCTTCATTTGGGTAGAATTTCTGAGCTAAGAACTGCATTGCAGCATTCAGAGAAATGAACCGTCTAAAGGATGACTGTGTTCCAATTTCTCTTTTAGTCCAGGAAGAGCAAATTAGATGACTTTGTTTAAAAATGCAGGTGAAAGTAATGTCTCTTCCATCGGTACGTTCTGCATTCGCAGCATAAGCTCCGCCGCTGAGCCGTGTTCCTCAGATCTGCAACCAAGCACAGGAGGGAGCTGGGTGTATCTCAGAGCCTTCTTTCCATTCTTGTGTGCCCTGAAGCACCTGCCTGCACGAACTGAGCATCTGCTTTCCTGGACATGGCCCCATAAGCCTTGCAGTGGAGGTGCCCAGAGCAACACCTACCGGGCTCAGATTTTACAATTTACCGGAAGTGTTTTTCCTTCCAGTGTTGTAGTATCAATCAAAAAGTTAGTTGTGAAAAGGGCATGGTGAATCCATTTATGTTGGCCACATCTTCATTTTCATGGAGCAGGTAAATAATTTAAAACAACAGATGCATTTATACTCCTTAAATAATGTTCCAGTCGGTCCTGAATTAAAGCCACTTGGAGAGCTGGGCTAGGAGATTTCGGGCTGTCCAAACACAATAGCATCTGATCATGAGAAACCAAATCTCTGTCTCTTTTTTATCTACTCAATGAAAGCAGAACATGGTTGAAATTTTAGCACTGGTAAAAATGTTTATAAATTCATAACCTTTAAAACATTTACAAAAGTATGGAATTAATGAAGACGTTTACACAGAAAATCCATAGGGGAATCATAGCTAAGTTATAACATTACACTATATACAAAGCCAGAGCAGTGTCTTTTGAGCCTTTTTGGATGCAAACTTACCAATTATATCATTAAAATCAGTAAGTCACAGTTTATCATTTTCTATGCTGAGATTGCTTTGATCAAACAATCTTGGGATGTTGTGGACCGTAGATCTTTCCTTATCATTTGTAGTCTAGAAAATGATCTTTCACCTCAGTACACCTCTGCTTTTTTATCCTTACAAATGAAATAAAAATAATGGTAATTTTTAAATTTCTTTGGTGGGAGGCTGAGCCCTCCCCCAGATTCTGAGGTCCTGGGCTACAGCCCACTCAACCCATATGTAAATCCAGCAGTGGTTCCAGTACAAAATCTATCTGTGTAATAGCCTCCACCCTCAAAGAAGCCTCTATTCGATATTACCAGAATGTGGGTTTGAAAGCATTATCATCACTAGCAAATCATCAAATTATTGAAGAGACATTGCAGTCCAGTACAAGTGAAGCAACTATTTTGTGCTGAATTAGATGCAGCTTAAGATCGATAGCTGTGACAGGTGGATTCCATCGTGGATTGATCACTCTGTGGTGATGCCCACAGCGATTTCTCAAATCCCCAAATGTGTTCACAAGTCCAATGCCACTGCTTAGGTTGTAACAATGCCAGGTTCTTGGAGTGGTGGTTTTATAGACTGTTGCTGTTGCTTTAAATAAATTATTGGGGCCATTATATTTAAATGAAAACCTATTTCCACAGTAGTAAGTACATGGTCCAGTATCATACAACTTGAAGCTTATGGATGTTGTGATTCAGTGACCAGAGAGTAATTCAATTGCTTTCCAACTGTGAATTGTGCCCTTGGCAATTACTGCTCTTTTTGAAGGTGGGGGAAAGCTCAGGTTGTGCATGGGGTTCACGCCCCCCAGAGGCCAAAAGATAGCCTTGATTAGAAAATTTAATCACTGCTTTTAATAGCATCTTCTTTCTCCTCCTCTTCTTCTGGCAAAGCTAATCTTGAAAGGCTCTCTTCAGTGAAATATGGGCCCTCTTAATTTTTAATAGCAAAATGAAAGCATTTTGCTGAGGACAGACACAGTCTGGGCTGCTGAAGAAGAATAGCACAGACCTCCCAGCAGCACTGAAGCAGCTTGGAATCCTTCTGTGGGCTCCAGCATGCAGAGGGGGTTTCTGGCCATGCAGCCCGGCCCACCAAGGGCAAGGCAGTTCTTGGGGGAATAGTGCCATTCCTGCAGAAGGGAATGCTTCCCAAAGTCATGGGTTGCATGGGGCCCCTCTGCTGACACTTCATCCATTCTCCCTCCACCCTCCGGCTTCCCCATGGGAAACACATCAGTGCAGCTGGTTGAAAGATGCATCAGGCTAAAGACATGGGTGAGAAGGTGCAGGCACCCCAATGCACGCCTTTTTCGGCACTCGGCAATCTATTGGTTGGACCTGAGTTTGCCCCGCCCTTCTAGGAAGTGCCTCTGTTTGGGATTGGCTAGCCTGGGAACCCTGAGCTGAGATAGACAGGCCAGCTCACTTACACCCCACCCTGCAACTGCTGCCATTGGGTATGCAGGTTTCCCACTTCACACGTTTTCTTCCTGGCAGCAGAGGCTCCCATGCAAAGCATGTCCATGGGTTTTGAAAAGAGTGGATCTGGAGGAGCCAGGGAGGGTGTGGGAACCCAGCCCTCACCTCTGCTTTGTCTTCAGTCTTCTGGGTTGCCAGCGTGCCCCTTGCTGCATCTCCCATGGCAGCCAATGACCAAAGGTACTCATGGCCTCAAGGGGTGCCCTCAAATGGGCCATAAGCTCCTGGGGCGGTTTGTAATTGGCTCCGTGGCTTACAGCCAAAGCCTATGCAGGGAAGGTGGCAGGGAAAGGGAGACGCTAAGACCAAGGAAGAACAAAGCAGTTCCATGTCTTCTTTGTGGTTGTGGGAGCTCTGATATGGCATAAAACACCAACACAGGTCACCATCTTAGAATCGTAGACGAGTAGAGTTGGAAGTGGCCATGAAGGCCATCAGGCCGCCCCCCCAGCTGTTGCAGCACACCGGTTTACACCTTCCCACTCCGGTGGCTGTCCAGTTTCTTCTTGAATGTCTCCAGTGTGGGAGAGCCACCACCTCTCATGGTGCCCTCCAGAGGCTTTGGACTGCATTTCTCACAATCTCAGATTGCTGGCCGTGTCTTTGCTTCTGCATAAAGAGGAGTGAGGACTCCACCCAAGGCTGCCCTTTCAGGGTGCCCTTGGGTGGTGAAGTGCCCTGTCTAGCTGGGCTCGAGGTTCCCAGGGAAGCAAATCCAAAGCAGATGCACCGGCTGGAGGGTCTGGCAGGCTCGAGTCCAATCAGAGGCAGGTCCAGCAACGCAGGTACAGAAGGCGTTTCAGGACCCTGGACAGATCCCCGGGGCCAGCGCTCGCTCAGGCGGTGCTGTGCGATAGGTCCATACTTATTTTGCGTTTGGATTTCTCTTGCCTTTATGTTTACTCCGGAATAATTTTTGCTCGAATCTGGGGGCAGGGGAGAGAATGGCTGGTGGGTGGGTGTGACAGGGGGAATCTATCGCCAGCAAAGCCCCTGTCGTTCCACTGAAATTTGGTAGTGGGTAGACCTGCCCTGACCAGGTGGATGCACCAAGTCTGGGAAATGCAGCTCTCTCGAAGAATTCGCTGCTTGCTTTCAGGCCAATGCTCGGAAATAGGCTGTGTCTGGGGAGGGGGCCGTTGCCTACTTCTATCACAAAGACAGATAATAATTCATGCATTAAAAACAAATGCATACGCTTGGAGTAATTTGCACAAATGGCACATTTGGATAAATCGCTTTAGATTTGTTTCCTGTTTAAAATTCACAGATCTTGGTCTGTCTTAGAGGTGGGAGCCTGCATGCCATCCAGACAGACATCATGGGAAACAGGGACCTTCATGGGGCCAACAAACTAGAATCTGGGGGAACCATCTGAATTTTACCTCCCCCGTCCATTCAGCAGGCGCAGCCTTTTGCCCACCCCCATCGTTTTTTTTAGAGACACTTCCTCCATTGCCTTGCAGGGGAGTAAGAAGGATCCCACCCCCCAAAGGGAGGTTGAGGGAAATCCACTCCCCATTTAAGATTCATTGCCCCAAGGGCCATTGACAGGGGACCTCATCCCCTGTTATCCATTTCAGAGGTCCATCCCACTTGGCCTCTGTGCAGGTTAGTGGAGATACCTTTGCAGGAGGTGGGCTTTCACTCAGCCCCACACCTTTTCAGGTGTGGCTCCTTTCTCAATGCACGAGTCAGAAGAGATGGAGTCAATAGCAGCAGGAGCAGAATGACCGGAAAGCTGAAATCACAGGGAGGCGGAACAGAAGTATTGCTCAAGTGGAAGGAAGAACGCTCATAATCAGGAATCAAGCCAGGAGAGCAGCACAGAGGGGTGACACAGAGATGCAGAAGAGAACACAGCTCCAGGCAATGAGCGTGGAAGTTAGAAAAGCAAGCAGAGAGAGTTCATTTCATTTATTGCATCTCTATCTCTCCCGGTAGCCAAAGCTTTCCTGGCAGTGTGCAAAGATTAAAACCCTAAAAATAAAATATAATAATGTAATATGAAACCATTTTCATGCAAAAATAGCAAGCAATTTTGTTCAGTCAACAATAAGAATCCTGGGCCCTATTCAGTAGCTTATCACAGCCCTTCAAATGCCTAGGAGTGGAGGACAGTCTTATCCAGGGGCTGGGAAGGGGACACTGGCCTCTCACTGGGAGAGGAAAGTTGTAGTCCGACACATCCGGAGAGTGCTGTGGCCCCATGGCAGAACATGCCTTGTTAGGGCAAGCTGGGCTGGAGGGGCCATGGGTCTGATCCAGTGAAGCTCTTCCTCTCGAGATCTTGTGATTGCACAGCTTTCTGCTTAGCAATGTTAGGCTCTCAGTGTCTCTCTCTCTCTCTCTCTCTCTCCTTTTCCCCCTCCAGTTTGTTGCCCAGCCCAACTGCCAGCAGCTGCTAGCCACACTTTGGTACGACGGCTTTCCTGGATGGCGGCGGAAGCACTGGGCCGTCAAACTCTTGACCTGCATCACCATTGGACTTCTGTTTCCAGTGCTTTCTGTGGCCTATTTGATTGCACCGAAGAGCAGGCTGGGACTGTTCATTAAAAAGCCATTTATAAAGTTTATCTGCCACACGGGCTCCTACCTTACCTTCCTCTTCATGCTCCTCCTGGCCTCGCAACACATTGTCAGGACTGACCTCCACATGCAGGGACCTCCTCCCACCATAGTCGAATGGATGATACTTCCCTGGGTCCTAGGTAAATCTGTGGGTGAAGACACCTGGGTGGGGCGCTTAACGTAACATGCACGTTAATTTCAACCAGGATGCTGCTATTTCCATGCAGACCAGCTTGGCACCTGACGAGCAGCAGCTGTCTCTTCCATGGGGAAGGGGGGACGCCATGCATTCGGCACGATTTAGCCCCCACAACCTACTGGGCCCTGGGTTTTTTTGCCACGGTCTGCATGAACCGACTGCTGTGAATAAGCAGGTGTCCTTTCCTCCACTCAGCTTCCAAGCCGGGCATCTTCTTGCAGCTGCAATCTTTTCTTGCAAAGGTTGTGCTTGCATATTGGGGTCGTGCATTCCAAAGGGAGATAAAGAAAACATGTCCCTAGTAATAAGTTTTTTTAAACAGAATAGAAATGAAATACCTCCTCTCCAGAAAGAGAGCAAGGCAGACAGACAACTGGAAAGAACAGGCACGTTCTATGCAGATAGTATTGCCAGTAGCTATAGCAACAGAACCTAACAATGATCACTCACAATAAATGCAACATATGTGTGTCTTCCTGTGAAGACACTGATTCATTTGGGCAGGCAAAGGATTTGCGGTCAGAGAGTGAAAGATTCCTTACCAGTGTCTGCATGGTGGTGATATGTAAATGGCAATTCAAAAGACATGGAAAGAGAAGAGCGAAGCATGGCCTGAAATCAGATATTGCCACGTGGGAGGCCCCTATTCAAGGTTCCAGCCAGCAAGATGAGCATGCCCTTTTCTCTTGCATGCCATTCCATTCACTCCTAGTTTTCCATCATCTCCTTCGCAACAATCAGCCCTCATTTGATAAACACCGAACAGGCTTGGGGTGGCCATTTCTGAATGATCCCAACAGAACAAACGCATCACCAATGAAGAAAACACCCCTTGCAGTAATATTTGCATCTTGTGGGATGCAAACTGAGAAATAAGGACTATCATTTAAATAAAAGCCTCCACTTAGAAAAGTCATAGTTGAATTCTTACAGAGATAGAGCTCCCCAAAGTAACCCTGACTTACTTCAGCATGGTCCACTGTTAGGAAAGCCTGAATGAGAAGATCACTGGTACACTCATGCAAAGTGGGTTGCAAGAAAAGTTTTAAGTGAGTTCCTTATGAATAACTTAGGAAAGACACACCCCTCTCCCAGAAAGCAGAGCAGAGCAGATGAAGAAGAAAGAATCTGAAATTCTCCAGTATTTCTCTCAATACAAATGTGTGTTTGTGTTTTGTGTGCATTCAATTTGAAAACCGTTCCCATCTACCTATGCTTGTACCATTCCTAGCATCCCAAGCCACTATAAAAGAGACACAATCACTTTTCAGAGAAAACCTTATTTCTGAGGGGTGCCTTTTCCCTGGCTTTTCCCTTCCATCCCATTTGCTCTGTTCTGGTGCTCAGTAATGGTGTCCCACTGAAATGCCCTCTCTTTTGCAGGTTTTATTTGGGGTGAAATCAAAGAAATGTGGGACGGAGGCTTCAATGAGTATGTTCATGACTGGTGGAACCTGATGGATTTTGCAATGAATTCTCTCTACCTGGCAACAATCTCCCTGAAAATTGTTGCGTATGTCAAGGTACTGTAAGCTTGAAGCATGCGTGTGGCTCTTTACTGGCAGGGTTTCTCAAGAAGCATGTAATTCTGCCTTTCTCCTTTCCATTTCATGAAGACATGGTTCAGACAGGCCCTAGCTTCAAGGCAGTTGGCATCCCAAACCCATGTTCCCCAGTTTTTAACACAAATCCCCTTCTCTCCTCCTCCACCATGGTTTAGTGTTAGGCCCACTCCAGAACCAACCCTGCTGAGCTCTGAACCATGGTTTACAAACTCACTTCAAAGAATTGATTTCAAATCCTGATTAAAGTAGAAATACTTGTTTGCATCCAATGCTGATGAGATATAAGCAGTGTGCCCTTGGATACCAGTCTTGGTACTCAAGAGGCTCCCTGCCCCTTCTTGTTTTTATTTTATTTTCTAATACTTTTAGAATTAAGAATGTATCTTTTTCATTGGGGGCTGTGATAGTGCTTCCTCTTTATTTGCTATCTTAAGAGTGGTTTTGTGTTTTACCTCCACCCTGTACCACTGTTCTTGGGAAGGTTACTTTTCTTTTGGTGTCAGCTCCTGGAAGCTGGCTGTGTTTATACCCATTGTATAAACCGGCCAGCTGTCATCCATCTGGCAGGCATCACCAACTACAACACTATCTCCAAACAGTAAATGTGCCCACCAACCCACAAAGACTATGTGTAAAAATCTCACAATGAGAGCGAGGGTAGAAGGCATTTCCTGGCCTGGCTTTCAATCTGCACAGCAGTTTTCTGAAGCATTACAACCAGGCCTAGTATATCTCTGTGTATCCACAGAGATATATCCTCCATTGCAGTCAGTATAACAAGCATCTGTGCCCCACTTTATTGCACTGATGAATGGTCCAAGGGGCCTTAACAGTTTTTTAAAAAATGACAGCACAAAATTACAGAGGGAGGCAGCACCAATAGATCAAGCACAACGAAGGAAGGATAAAAATCGCAAAGTGTGCCAGTCAGTATTTATTAGAGAATTGTTAATGCACTTTGAGCACCAGTCTCTCTTCAGAGATGTCATTCTCACCCAGAAACAAGCCTTGTTCAAGGCACATAAATTCTTTTACTGGTGTTTTCAGGCAATCAGAACCAGTTTGGGGGGATAACAGTGCCTCTGGAAGAATCCTGGGTCTGGAAATGCCACACGCTTCTGTGTTGGTTTGCATCCTTTTGGCCCTTTCTGCAATGGCATGAGACAATCCCAAGCCCCCCCAACTCAAACAGATGGAGGCGCTCTTACCCCAACCCATCACTTTTGGGTGCCAGTGAGAGCCTTTTCCGGATGTCATTTTACTTTTTGCATGATTAAAAAAAGCAAGGCTGCACCTTCACCTCCATTCAGGAAATAACTCCAACTGAACTACTGAATGGAGTTTACTTCTGCATAGATATTTATTTATTTATTTATTTATTTATTTATTTATTTATTTATTTAAAACATTTCTATGCTGCCCCATTCACTGAAGCCTCGGGGCGGCTCACAACATAAATTAAAATATAATGCATTCAAAATATAAAACAAATTAACAATATAAAATAAGTCGCCCTGGCCAGATAAGCAAATAATATTAGCAATTAAAATGACATTTGAATAAAAAGGTCTTGGCCTGGCACCGAAAAACAAATAACGACAGCGCCAGGCGGACCTCTCTGGGGAGCGCATTCCATAGATTGGGCGCCACCACAGAGAAGGCCCTCCTCCGAGTACCTACCCTCTTAATTTCCTTCACGGAGGGTTCCCGGAGAAGGGCCTCTCCCGCTTATATCCCATTCTTCATAAAATATATTTATACACCACTGTTCATAATAAGGACAAGTTGGAAATAACAGTAATGCAAATGGTAAAAAAGCATATTATTAAAACCCTAGACCAGGCTGAGCATGACAGAAGGACAGGCAGACAGTTAAAAGAACAGTAAGACTGTCGCCATCCGCTTAAGATTCCAAGAGCCATCTGAAATAGGCCTTCCTTGTTGCGAAAGCCCTGATGTTCTGCGTAATTCAAGAAAGGAGGTGGTGGCAGCATAAGACTTGCATAGAAGGGAACGCTATAGCAACAGGGCTGCAGAAAAAGGTCCCCCTGATATCCAGAGCCCGATCCAGAGTTCGTTTCAAACGTTCGCTGCGTAAATCACAGGTCACCACTGAATGGAGAGGCCTCCTGGCTCTATGCTGCACTTATCTCTTTACCTCCCTTCCTGGCAGGAGTAAAAGTGAGAGATGGACCTACAAGTAGCTGCAGTGGGCAGGCCAGGCTTCTGATCCCACTGCATCCCACACTTCCCACAACTTTGGAAATGATGGGGGGGGGGTAAACCCTTTCTTTGGAGGGGTGGTGTGGGGTTGGTGGTGTCTGGAATAAAACAGAAATGTGTTGAGAGGAACAGAAAAGCATGCCATATTTTTAAACACCCGTTATAGTCATTTCGTGGCTTGAAACACAAGAGAGAATCTTGGGGCACCTTCAAAAGCTGCAGATTAGTTCTGCCGTAATCTGTCGTGGACTATCAACCGCTTCATCAGGTGGAGCATTATGGAGAGTTTCAGGGTTTTAGTGCTAGATATATGGTGCGTGGGTCTGTGTGTGCATGTGAAGAATTCTGAGCAGTGGGGTCAGAAGCTAATCCAGTGCAGAGAGAACTAGTGGTAACGATCACAGCATTAACTAGGGTCATTTATGTATAGCTGTGACTGAGAGGATGGTTTTGGCACTAGGTGGGCCAACTAACACAGGCAGAGTGATTTTAAAAAATCTCTTTTCCAAGCTCATATCACTGGAAATAAAATTAAACCTCATGAGCTGGTGGTGCAGTGGTTAGAGCATAGACCTGGAACTTGAAAGATGTTTGTACTCATCCCCATGAAGCGGCCTGATGACTTTGGGTCAGACGCTGACTCTCAGCCCACCTTCCTTGCAGGGTGGTGGTTGTGGGGATGAGATTGAGAGAGCAGGAGGGGTATGATGTGAGCCCCTTTGAGAGCATAATAAAAAGTGGGATAGAAATGTAATAAATGAGTCAATGAAGCTCAGGTGAGAGGGTGGGTGATGGTGAACCGGTCACTCACGCTTAGCCTAACCCACCTTTGCAATTCTCCCTCTGAGGCTAAAATAGAACACCTGTGCAACCCACCATGCGTTTCTTCCAGGAAAAGGAGGCAGGGGAGATAAAAATAAAAATGTGTAAAAATAAACAAATAAAGTTGTGGATGATGCCTAGTTCTGCTGGAAGTTCCTTTGCTCTGCAATGGCCAAGTTAAGTGTCCAGAGAGGCTGAAATGTTCTGCCACTGTTTCTGAGCATTGCAGTTTCTGATGTCCAAATCATGCTCATTTATTCTTTTCTGCATAGATGGGTCTATTTGCCCTACATGGGAAGTCAAGGGCATTGCTGCTAATGATGCCCTATGTCTTCTTCGAATTCCAGCAAGTGAATGAGGCCCTAATATACTGGGTGGCATTCTTATGTTCTGTAATCGTGTTGCCCAAGTAGATTTGGGGTCGGATCCGGCATCTGGGGTCATGGCAGAGTCAGGTTGCCAGTGAGTCACTGCTTTGAGCTGAGAGGCAGCCTGTAAACAAGTCCAGGGCTACCGTCAGACTCAGACACCATGTCCAATGGCCAGGAAAGATGGGAGCTGTGGTCCAAAGCACGGGGAGGCAATCAGGTTGAGGAAGGCTGTGCTAGAGGGTCGGCGTGCCTGTGCTTTGCCCTTCTCTGCTTTTTAGCAGGGGTCGTGTGATGACGCCCCCTAGTGAATTCCAGTGCTAATGTTGGATGTAGCTCTCAGGCTATCGTCTTCCTAGAAGCCTTTCTGTTGCCTTCCATTTCCTGCTGCTTTGAATACTAGCAAGGAAGTGTGGCATCGGGAGTCTAAATATTTTACAGGCTGACAGGAAAGTGGCTGTGAGAGACAGAAGCCACAGGATAGGTCTTGTGTCTGTGAGAAACTTGCATCAAGGCATGCTCGAGGGCTGGAAGAGGCATTTCTCAAATCGGATGCCTAGGAATCTGCTTTCCCCTGAGTAGGATCTCTGCTGAAGGAGCAAAGTTTGCATTTCTCATCATGCCCTCCACTCGTACCCCAAGCTAGAGTAGAAATGGCCAAGTCCCACTGGAGCTAAGGGGACTTGCAAAAGAATGTGCTAGCAGTTTACAGCCGGACACTCTTGCATTCTTGTAATACCTCCTCATCTTCTCACATGACGGACCACTATCTGAGTAGTGCCTCTGCCTCTATTACGCATTTCTGAAGGCTCTTCTCCACCTGCTGTTTCAATTGCCTCTGCAATAGCTTTTTGCTGATTTAAAACCAAATCTCATATGTCTTTTCGGTTAAAGCTTTCCTTGGGAAAAGAAAAGGGACGGGTGAATCCATCAAGCCCAATTTTTCCACTGCTAAATATTTCCTGTCAATCTTCTGCCTAAGACTGCAAATGCTTTTATTAGACTGCATGAACATTTGTGTATATTTTGTACACATGTTTAAAATGCATGTGATTTGAGTTGCACTGTTTCAGAGGCAGGCCTTTTTGCAAGAATTTTTTTTCCTACTGAGTAAACTGTTTTGTGTGCATTTTCCCACATGCACCCTTTTTAAAATAGGTACCTTTCAAATGGCTGCATAGCTTTGTCCACACATTTTCAAATGTATGCATTTTTGTGTGCTTTTGCTGTTGTTTTTGCAAATTGCATCACACACACTAGAAAAATACACTTCTGTGGATTGTGCTTTGTGCTCTGGTTTAGGGAGCATAAATTTGGTAAATATGCATTGAAATGCAAACAAATGCATTTTTTGTTCCATCAGGAGCTTTTAAAAAACGGGGTTTTTCAGCCAGTTCAATAACCCACAGTCAACCCACAGTCAACCCTTGTTCTTGTTCTTTTAACCAAGACAATGACAGCATCAAGTTCTGCCTTTGACACATTTCAAGTCTGCAGAAATATTGACACTTTGCCTCCGGCTACCCTGGCAGTTCACAGCTGGAGAACCTCCCAATTCTCACTTTCTCAGCCACTCCCCAGCAATTATCATAAACAGATCCAAGGGCCAATGTAAGACATCTGTAAAATAAACAAAACTCATTGTCCGGATGGAAGAAAAGTCTCAATGATTTGCCATGATGATTTTGGCTCATTTAAAAAAAAAATCCTTCTTAATAAGATAAACATGTTTCTCGGAATGAACCTTTGGTGGTACACCCACAGATTAGCAATGTTTATGCAAACACCCACAGTTTCTGACAGATGCATAGTCTAGCTAATCCCATTCTAGCTGCAACTCTAAGAGGGATATGAGTCATCACACTATCCTTAGTCCTGACCTTCAGTTTTGTATGCATTCTCACCTTTTTCTATCCCAAATTACCCACTTAAGGCAACAGCAGGATTGGTCCTTTCAATGGACAGGACCGGAAATTAACTAGGGGAGGGCTCATAGCTCAGAGGTCGGTCTTCTGTTTTGCATGCAAGGTCAGTCCTTGGCATCTCCAGGCAGGGCTGCCTGAAACCTGCCAGTCAGTTCCAGTAGTCCTGGGATAGGTGAACCCACGGTCTGCCTCAGTATATACCATCTTCCTGGCTTATACATTCCCATGAGGCAGCAGGCCCGAGTTCCAGGGCTATCGTCACTATCTGAGGAGCGACTTGCTGCCCAAGGGCGACCCCCAGCATCCCAGGAGATAGGATGGAGATGGACGAGGCAGTCCATCAAAGGCTGCCACAAAGAGGAAGGTCAAGATCTCTTCCCACTGATACCAGAGTGCAGGACACGGAATGATCAAATCAAGTTGTGACATCCCAGGTTCAGGCCAGATATCAGGAAAAGTTTGTTCACTTTCAGAGCAATACGGCAGTGGAAGCAGCTGCCTGGAGAGGTGGGGGGCTCTCTCTTTTGTGGTGGTGCCCTCAGCCATTTCTCAGATTCCCAAATGTGCCCACGGGTCCACAATTTCGGGGTCTTCTCCTTGCCGTTCCTTAGAAGTGTGTCCTAGTTCAAGAAAGGGCATGCGCCAATCAGTTGCCACGAGACCCTCTTGGTTTTCCCATTTGCTACACATGTGCCACCACGTTGGATATAGCTGAGCAACATGTCTTTGGGTCTTCCTCTTCCAAATATAAGGGAATGGCAGTGTCCTTTCTGAGGTGACCAGGTTGGAGGAGACCCAGGCTCATGTCCCTCCTAGCCACGTCGCTCTCTGGGCCAGTCACTCTCTGCCTCTGTTCATCCAACCTCACAGGCTTGCTTCGAGGATAAAATGAGGAGAGGAAAGGCTTATGTTCCTCCTTGTGTTGGTTGGAAGCAGGCAGGGTGTAAAAACAAGCCAGACAGAATAACGGTATTGTTTGGTGAGGCAACCAGATTGCCTCGAAGGCCATCTCCTGCTGAAACACCTCCATCTGCCACCCTGTAATTACCTTTGCAGCTTAGGAGGGCCAACCAGCCGGCTGGAGAGCGCGTCTGAAATGTGTTAATGTCAATGTGTGCCGTTGCAGTTCATCGAACGGTGTCGGCTTCATTCTTAGTATTGCTTCAATTTATTTATGTTTTGGCCATTTGCGGAGAAGAGGAGTGAAGCTAAGGCATTTGACCATGTTAAGGTGGCTACTTGAACATGTTTTCCTTAAGAAAAAAAGTTGGGGGGGGGAGTGCATCTTCAAAACGAGGACATCCTTTTGCTTTTTCTTGCTAATAGCTGCAAATCTGAAGATTAGAAATTTCACCAATTTATTTATTTATTGCGCTGGCATCCTGCATTTCCTTCAAGGGCTCTGTGGTGGTGGACACGATCCTCTTCATCTTCACTGCATGCTCATAACTACCTGGTGAAGTAGGCTTGACCTCTCGGCCCACTGATACTGTTTTCATGGCTCAGGGGGGACTGGAACTTGGGTCTCTAGTTCCAGTCAACCATGCCATCTGTTCCATTACACTGGCTTTCTCCAGGTATCCCACCATAGCCCTGAAAGCTGGCCATGTGAACTTCGTGCCAGCGGCTCACCCTGCTGTCCCTGTGCTGCTTGGGATGGATGGGCAGCTCCTAAGTTTGCTGCTGCTCACCTGCCTTATGGCCCTTTGATCTTGAACCAGACATGGACTGGACTGTCCATGAGAGAGAGGAGGACACTCTCTAGTAGACGCCGTCCTCTGTAAAGTAACTACCTTAGAGCACATGGAATGTGCCATTCCTTCTCTAGTGAGTAAATATTACTACTGTTATTACATTGGATTTATGTCTCACATTTCTTCCTCTTCAAAGATCCCAAGGTGATCTTGGGAACCATCAGAATGGTTCAAAGTCAGCCAGTGACCTTCTTGGCCGAACGGGGACTAGAACCCAGTTCTCCGGAGTCCCATTCCAGTGCTCTAACCACCTTGCCATCCTGGATCCCATAAATGCAACCCATTCCCACATGCTGAGGTTCAGGTTCTAGGAGGAGAGACTCCCAGTTGAGGGAATACAGTGTCCAGACCTCCTTGACATTCACTAGTATTTGGAAAGCTGATTCAGTGATTTGGCACACAGAATTAGTATGCAGGACAAGAGGAGAGCATATCATTGATTTTGTTTTATTTATTTTTGCGGTCCAAGTAGAGTTTGCATTTGAAACTGCCAGAAATATAGATCTGGGCAAGCAGTGACTTTGTCAAGTCCTTTTTCTTAGAGGGTCAGCTTAAATGCTGGCTCAAAGCCACGTGCTTTGGGGGCGTTTGTCAAAAAGGCAAAGCTGAATTTGGCACCCTTTGCTTTCCTTGAGCATCTTTTCTTCCTGTTTCATGTGCTGCTCTTGCTTATAATTCCAGCAAGAGGCCCAGTGAAGAGTTAAATGGGAGCATTTTAAGGGCCTTTCACAGATCACATTAACTGCATCTATCTGTGATGCTCACAGACACAGAGAACAGTCTGAAATGTCAGAAGCAATCAGAAGTCATGCAGAAATGCAGTTATAGTTCAATTCCTCAGTACTTCGGGAAAATTCCTCCTTCTCTTTTAAACTCTACAAAACCCTTGATTCATATAGACCAATTTGGCTTATAATGTTTGTCAAAAGCAAGCTTTCTATATCCAGCAGCTGAGAGAAAATGTCACATCTGAATCATTTTAAAAGCATTTCAAACTTGTATTCACGCCCAGTCTGTATTTTCTGTAGTCATACGGCAAAACTGGTCCATAGCGAGCGTAGCACCAGTAAAGACTGGACAGCAGATCCACCGTTTCCTCTTTAAGTGCACCAATACCAGTGGAGTCAACTTAACATTGCAGTACAAAATGGTGCGTGAATAGTGGCCTTTTTTAAATAAACCATGTGGTGAGTCATTGATTAATCTACCTTTCTCTGATCTGGTACGCTCCAGTCGTTTTGGACTGCAAGTCCCAGCATTCCTGACTGGGAGGGGTTCACAGATGCTGATGTCCAAAACATGGAGGGCACCAAACTGAGAAATGCGGGGCTAGGATATAAGAGCACTGTCCCTTAGTCCTGGGACGTGCCATGTCAGAGAGAGCAAATGGCCTAGTTTGATTCTTGGTTAGTGTTTGGTTGGTTGGTTGGTAGGGAGGTCAGTCACCAGAGAAGCAGTGGAAAAGGTTGATGCCACCCCATTTTTACA
This sequence comes from Varanus komodoensis, assembly GCF_004798865.1. Classification (NCBI taxonomy): domain Eukaryota; kingdom Metazoa; phylum Chordata; class Lepidosauria; order Squamata; family Varanidae; genus Varanus; species Varanus komodoensis. The sequence goes on along the minus strand of NW_025335549.1, from coordinate 15,243,214 downwards.
TTTAGATCTATGCAACTTTGACAAAGATTTACCACAGAGGACATCACCCAGATATTCTCCTAGCTCAGACATGGCCATCGACAAAGCCCTGCCTCAATATTACCAGTTGAATTTTCCATGACAAAGATGGCATACCTGGCTTTTTACTGGACACTCCCCCTCGGAAGCTTGGGCATAACTGGGTGACCATTTGCAGGGCTAAAGAACCTCTAAAATGATTTGATTCTCCCCAGTTTTAGACACATCGTGCCTTTTTCTGTAGCCTTCTAAAGCAAGAGCTAAGGTGGTCGCCATAAAAAGTTAAGGAGACAGGGTAGATAATCACCAGAAAGAAGGTACACCCTTGCATAAAATTTATAATTTATGCTAATTTATAAGCACAGGTGCATACACAGAAATTATTATAACTTAACTCGAAATACAATATTTAGTAGGGAAAGACTACTATGTAATCAGGTGATTTGTGTCCCTTGTTCAGTTCACTATTGTTCAAGATTTCATAGATGCTTTCCAGGAGAAAATTTTGAGGACTTTCTCTCTCTCTCTCTTTCCACTACCACTACCAAATAGGCTGACTTTGCCAAATAACCTCTACTTTGCTAAGGCTATTTGGCAACCCCCATGTAAATTATTTGAGAATACTACCCTGGATAATATTCTGTATAATGCCCTTGGCGCTATTTATTTATATTTTTTGGTGCATGAAGAAGGTGGATAATTTCCTGGGGCCAGTTTTATTAATACTGTGCATTTTGAATATGCAAACAGATTAGACACTGTGCTGACCACTGGTGTCTTGGTTATTTGTCCATTTGTCTCCTGGATCAGTGGTTGTCTGGCCTGGAAGGGATATTGACTCCCAGGGATGCCATTTCAGTGGTGGGTTGGGTGAAGCCACACCGAGTGCTGCTCATTCAGAAGCATGGAGAGGTGGAAGACAGTGGGGACCATTCCCCCGGCCTTGTACTCATGGCACACCTGCAGCTTAAAATGACTGGCGCATGCGTGTGTGTGTGTGTGTGTGAAATGCTCTGAGAAGTGAAATGCTGTAGCTTGAACTGTTGACTACAACCATTCACGTCTATTCCTTTCCCCCTCCCCTATTATTTCTTGCAGTACAATGGTTCCCGTCCAAGGGAGGAATGGGAAATGTGGCACCCCACCCTCATTGCAGAAGCCCTCTTTGCAATATCAAACATTTTAAGCTCCTTGCGTCTCATCTCCCTGTTTACAGCAAACTCCCACCTGGGACCCCTGCAGATCTCTCTGGGACGCATGCTTCTTGACATCCTCAAGTTCCTCTTTATTTACTGCCTGGTGCTCCTGGCTTTCGCCAATGGACTCAACCAGCTCTATTTCTATTATGAGACCAGTGCCTCCGAAGAGCCCAACAACTGCAAGGGGATCCGATGCGAGAAGCAGAACAATGCCTTCTCCACGTAAGACTCCTTGTCTCCCTTTCTCCTCCCCTGTCTCCGACCTCCGGATGCCGTCGCGTCTTTCCTTCGTGGCCTTGGCATGTTGGCTGCAGCTGCTGCGGTGGTGAAAATTCCTTTATTTATTCATAGGCGAACACCAGCCCATTTGTCAGGGTTATGTAAGATAACTCAAGCCCAGCTTGAGTTATCTCAGACAGCCATTCTGCCGAGGAACAAAGCGGAGCTCAGCCCTTTGAGGAGAGAGGGCCTCAGATAGGAAGCCGTGAGGACGACAGGGCTTAGCATCCTCGGCTAACACTTCTAATTCCTGTCATTAGCATTTGCATATCACAAAAAACACAATGTTACAGGGACGCTCAGAGAGCTTACACAGAGATTCAGTGCTGTTCTCAGTGTTTTGACCAGGGGTCGTTCTTGGGAGCCGGTATCTCTCGACACTGCCGGTTCAGTCACCAAAACATTCCTGTACTCAAGTCATGAAAATAAGATGACAAAACTGCTTCAAGGAAGTTGCCCTTTAAAAATCAGAGCCACTGTGTTTGACATTAGAAACTGTTTTCTTACAAGAGCCCCTGGCATGTCATTCTTTTTCTAAAGTGATGTTCTGGAATGTTCTGATAAGAACACGGGTCTGGGTCAGATCAAAGAGCCAGCTAATCCAGTCCCCTGTTTCCAAAAGTGGAAAGAAAAGATGAGGAAGGGGAGAAGGGAGGGACTGACCCCCTTCTTCAAATCTCTCTTGGTGCAAAAATCAGATCACAACTCACTGTTCCCAGTGCTTGTGAGGTGACTAGGCCAGCCCTGGAAGCAAACGAAGATGAGTGATACCCTCGCATTGGGCTGCATCCGGAGAGTCCTAAGCTGCTAGGGCCAAAGCCAAAGAAAGCCCCCCTGTTTTCTCTTTCTGCCATACGCCTCTCTCTCCCCACCCCTTCCTTTCCACCTACATAAGGAATGGGTCCCTTTTGCTGGAGGTCGGATCTGATAGCATGCAGGGGGCTCTTGACAGTGGGCTAAGCGATGCATGGCATGCCAGAACCACAAGCTGCCAACCCCATATTCAAGGGTGGGGCCAGTTTACCTCCTCATCCACCTACCTGTACTTAAACCACCCCATAACCAAGATTTTCTGGGCAGAATACATATTTAAAAGCAAGGATGAGATAAGGAAACAGTAGCAATGAAACAAGTCAAATAAAGCAAGATAGAACCAGCAGGTACACAAAATGAAACCAACAAGAAAACCTGCAGCAGAGATGAAATGGGATGCTACTTTCTGGGCGTCCTGGTCCTGAGCTTTTTACTTCTGCTGGATTCTCCGTATTTAACCTTTCACTTGCATGAGGCCAACAGCAAACAGCAGAGTAGTTTAGAAAGGTAATGCTCAGTTGATTATTTATTTTTTGATTGAAATAGGCTGCACTGAGAAGTACGCACCATTCAGCAGAGTGCAGCAGGGTTCAGACTGCATCAGATTAATTGCTACGGGTTTTTGTGGTAAAAAAAACCTTTGGCTTTGGGTGCTTAACAAGGCACCATTTGACCAAAGGTATCGGGTGCCTTTGCGCATCCAGGGATGCCCCACCTTGGCTTTGTGTTAGCATTGTGCGGTCTGAGAATACATTTAACTTTGTCCCGTGCCACTGCCGTTGCAGTGGGCTTGCACAGCTTTGTGTGGATTGTCTAGCAAATATTCGCAAAGCTCTGTGCCATACCTTTTCGCAGCCTTCTCGGCTTGGGGCGCTCCGGATGTGTTGGATTACACTCTCTCGAAGCCCCTAGCTAGGACCAACAAAAGCTCCCTGGAGTAGTTCCTCCTGAACTGAGGATGAGGATGAGGATCAAGAGCAGCTGGTGGCCATGCTGGTGAGGGGAGACATGGTGGGGGTGCATTGCCCAGGGCTCCCAGAAAGCTGGAGCCAGCACTGCTGAGCTCTTCCTGATTTGCCCAATAAAAAAATACAAAATATGACCTGCCATGCCTCATCTGAAATACTCATCCTCAAAACTGGGAAATTTTTGTCCCTACATCATCCTTTTTTTTCACAAAACAAAAGCAGATTTTAACTCAATGTATTTGATAGATGGCCAGGGATTCTGTTTTAAAGAGATTATGTGGGAAGTCTTCAATATGTTTGTTTATCTTCCATTCAGATATCATTTTAAACCAGGTTATTTTAAAGGGGTACTTAATAGCTGACCTTAAAGATAAAATAAAATCTGGTTATAGATCTTTGAAAAGAAGCTTAAATTATTTTCTTATTCCGCTAATCCTTTTCAAAAGCACATTGATTTTTCTTATCCTGAATAGCTACAATAAGGGGGCAATAGGAGGGAAGACGCAATGTTGCTGGCATGCTTTGCAGCCCCTTTCCCTACTTGGCTCCCTCTGTCCCTCCCCACACGTGGAGACCGTATTGCCCTGAGAGGGGAAATTGGGGCAGCAGTCCTATTCAGGAATAGCCACACTCAAAACTCCAGACTAGCAGCCTTATCTTCCGGTTGCAGACAAGAGCTGGGGTGGGGAGATAGCATCTTGCCTAAGGGAACCTGCCAAGCCAGTGGCTGAGCTCAGGCTCTAAGCAGGGAGATCGAGCTCACAGCTGATGCCACTGCTGCATCTGCACCAGTCCAGTTCTGCACAACGAAGGGGTTGTTCCAGGGAGACAAGGCGCAGGAGTGTGTCTTTTCTTTTTGGGGAAGGAGAGTGGCCGAACGACGCAGGACGGAGCACAAGCATTTCCACTCCGCTGCCCTGGAATCATGTGCATGCCTAAGAAAATATATTGAGAACCACTCAACAGAAGTGACATTCCGTGACTTAATGACAGCTTTGGAATATTCATGCATGCGTGCAAAACTTCGCAATTGCAGGGGTGGGGGAATGGGTGCATACAGTACGTTGTGAGGGGGCTCAGGCTGCAGGGGAAGAGAACAGTAGGAAACCAAGCAGCCGCGAGTGAGAACCGGCAGCCTCTTTACAAGTGGGGCGAGCGTGTGGCAATTCCATTTTCGCTTCAGGACGTCACTCGACCTCACCTTAAAAGCCGAAACACTCATTATTTACACCCCCGGTGTCAAGTGACATTTTGCTCTTCGAACAGACGCTCAGCATGAGCAGCCATGTGAAGAATGGGCCACCTGCAAAACGAGAAGCGATGTCTGCAGACCGGTGCGACGGGACTGCGTTGTGACGGACGTGCGTGCCCCCCGCCCCCAAGGCCACACTGCATTCGTTCCGCGGAGGGGGCTCCTAATGCCCTGCCTTCCTGGGCTGCTTGCAGTTCTTCAGCACCGCACGGAAAGGCCTCATTCGGGCAGCGCTGCTCCTGAAAGAGACCGAGCAAGGGCTGTTTGCCCCAGATGTGGAGCTCGCTTAAATTATGGCACAGCCCTGGAGTTGCTTATTGCTTCCCAAGCACGGTCTTCTTAGTCTCTTCTTCTGAAAAGATCCAGGTCCTCGAGCAGAAGGTCGAACTGTTAATAATTCAAGTTTTATGCTTCAGCCTGCCGGTTCTTGGCAAATTGTTTCGTGCTTTGATAAACCATCTGGGAAACATATCTTCAAAGGAGTCATGGGTCAGAACATGAAAAACACGGAATGGGACTGCTGGAAACAGGGACGCCACATCTGACCTCCTCATCCCAGCCATCTGCAACACATGGGATGACTTAATTCAGGATGGTGCTGTGCGTTTCCCAGCGCCCTTCGGCATGAAGTAGCGAGGGGCTGTGATGGAGCGCCTGCTTTGCATTCAGAAGGTCCCAAATCCATTCTCCAGCATCTCGAAGTTTGGCTGCAGCATTGCTCTTCTCAGAGATGGCTCAGGTTGAACGCAGCTTTCCTCAACCGATTGGCCTTGTTGGCTGGGGATGATTGGAGTTGTATTCCAACAGATCTGGAACTCCCACTGCACGACATCATTCCTACAGCATTTCCACCTGCACGATCCACCCAGTTCTTCTCCCCTCCACACACAGCGTTTTTCTGCAGGGCCATCTCTGGTAATTGGCTGGAAGGCCCTGTCATTCCAGAGGCCTGCTTTTTGTGAAGTCTGACTGTTAACTGGAGTGGATTTTATTCCAAAGACACTAGAAAGTAGAAGATAGCTGTGCTGTTGAAATGAGATCTGACACTGTCTCTGCTTTGAAATCTTTAGAAGGCAGCTGCAGTTTGATATTTTCTCCACTGGAAGTTTCATTGGCACAGGCAGTCAGTTCTTACACCAGCCCAACAGGCGGAGGTGGAACTCAATGCTGTACTGTGAACTCCCCAGGCGCAGTGCCCTTGGCCCTAACTTTCAGCACTTCCCCACCTGCAGATGTCAGGCAAAGGACCAGAGGACACATGGTTTAGATCTCTCAAGGTTTTCCGTTTCCCGTTACTTGTAAATGAAGGCTGGTAAATGGAGGCAGATGGGAATGTGCTTGCAACAGCCAGCGTCCCCCTCCCCCTGAATATGCACAATGCAGTTTTCCTGATCTGTGTCTGCCCCCACGCCCTGAAGCTGTTGCTAGCCTGCAGAGGGAAGTCACGCCAGCTAGAAAGGGTAGTAGAACGGATTGATTGGAAAATGATGCAGGGAAAAGATAAAAGTCCCTCACCCCAGCCCGGCACCACTGCTCAGATAAAAGTGAGAGTCCCCACTCTGCTGGAGCGGTTTGGCCATAAAACTGCTTTTTCAATGGCTGCCTTGTGCGATATTGAAGTGACCTCAAGAAAAGAATAGAAGACAGGCTGGCGATATTGAAAGCTTTCCAAGGGAGTCAGGAAGAAAGAGGAAAACAATTGTTTAGCACATGCACTGGATGCGGAGGATAGAAAGTCTCTGTTTGAAGGATCATCTTCTGTTTGAAGGTGTCCTCTGTTGGAAAGGTTGTCCTCTGCCAAGTTTTCATTGATGGAAAAGAGCCCTCCAGATTTCGCAGCTGCTCAGGTAGGCACACAGGCAACCTGGTCACAGTCTTCCCCACTGTGGTGAGATTTACTGGATTTCTGATTAGAGGGGCAGGTCCAAATGTATATTGGATCAACTGTTAGAAGGAAATGGACTAGGCAACCGACTGCTGGATCAACTGACTAGGCTTTGGTCAGTAGTAGCCCCCCTCTCCCCATGGGGATATGGGCAGCCCCATCTTCTTCATCATATCATCATTAGGAGGCAAGACTAGATTGAACCCTCCAGAAAGGTCTCTTTAAAGCTCCTGGGGTCTTCTGAAAGACAGGGCATCTGCTCTGATCATTAGCATGCCTCTCTGTTCTTTGCCACTGTCCTCATCAACTGCATGTTTAGATGCTTGACTGCTTGACTGCTATTGAGACCATCAAATAACACCCATCTATCCCTCAGCAAGGATGAGATGCAGCAAGTAAAGGCTCCATTTGTCTTTTGCAGGCTCTTCGAAACCCTACAGTCTCTCTTCTGGTCTGTGTTTGGTTTGTTGAACCTCTACGTCACAAATGTGAAAGCCAGACACGAATTTACGGAATTTGTTGGGGCCACCATGTTCGGCACTTACAACGTCATTTCCTTGGTGGTCTTGCTAAACATGCTCATAGCAATGATGAACAACTCCTACCAGCTGATAGCAGTAAGTTACCTTATTTGCTTCCCTCGCTCACTCTCTCCTTCTCTTTGCTGAAGGCATACATGTGCACCCGTGCATGCTGTTTTCAGAAATTCTGAGCTTGTTTGCTGTGGTATCAGTTGGAGATGAGCATTAGTAGCTCTTGACTATGGATAGATAAAGACAGCCATTTTAGAAGGAAAGAAATCATGGTAATATTTTCTTAAGCCTCTGGGGTGAGGTGGGGGATGTGTAGGAAGTTCATCTGATTATGTGGTTTACCTTCTTCTCTATGTGCTCAACCACCCCTTGGGATCAGAGACAGAGGTCTTTCTCTGGGAGCCCTCTTTGAAGGAAATTAGGAGGGTAGCTACCTGGAGAAGGGCCTTTTCAGCGGTGGCACCCCAACTGTGGAACATGCTCCTCAGGGAGGTTCGCCTGGCACCGTCACTTTATTCTTTTTGGCATCAGGCAGAGACCTTTTTATTCCCCCAATATTTTAACAGTTAATTGGTTTTATCCTTGTTTTATCATCATTTATTTGGAAGCAATGTGTTGTGTTGTGTTTTGTTGTTATGATTGCTTTGTTTTTCTTTTTTTCTTTTTCTTTTTTGCTTTTTGTAAGCCGTCCAGAGACCTTTAGTATTGGGACAGCATATAAAAACTTTAAATAATTAAATAAAGCATGGTAATATAGGCCCCTGTTCTAAGCCCCCCTTTCTAAGAAGCTGGGCTAGATCCCATTCCAAGACTGAGTCCTACCTATGAGATGTTGAGAATTTCTCCTGCCCCCTAGGGAAAATTCCTAGTTTGCACACTGCTGTATGTAGAACCTAGGTCTCTGCTTTAACTGAGACTCAGACCTCCCAAAACCCAGTTCAGCTCTCTAACCACTACACCATACCATTCCCATTCTTCCCGTATGAACAGAAATGATTGGCCATTGACAGTCTCCCAGTTTCCTCATTGTCCTCCAAGCTGCCATTTTGAGTTCTCCCTCTGCAACAGCCAGAAAGTTCTGGGTGCCAAGGGACAGTTCCTTGGCCGCCATGAGAGCCCCTGGACCAGACAAAATAAAGCTAGCAACTCTGATAACCCTTGCATTGCTGAAGGGGAAAGGAAGCTTAACCGAAGTGCAAGATTCCACCACCTCCATCCCCGACTTTTTGGACAAAGCTATTTTAAACTTCAGTAGCCGTTCTCCCTTCAGGGTACCCTGTGGCAAAGCAATTCTTGATCATTCACTGCACCAACCTGATGTTCTCTCTCTCTCTCTCTCACTGTGTCTGTCCAAAAGTCACAGAAATCAGTGCATCTCACAAATGCTGCCCACCTTTGTGCTTCGATGGCTGTGAATGGCTGCAAGGGGGGTGGGGGGGGCAAGCCAGATTTTGCAAATGTCACCTGCCCCCATCCAAAAAGTCATCCGGTAGTCTTTCTGCATGGAGGGATCTCCTTAATTAAATATCCTTCAAGATGTGGCAGAAGTGACACTGTGTTGTGACTGTAGCTGGAACAGTGGAAGGTGGAGGACAGGGGAGCCTGGAGGAATGTTGTCCATGGGGCCATGAAGAGTCTTTGTGACTTTGTGACTGAACAACAACAACAAATGTGCAGCTAAATGTGCAAATGAGCCTGTGCAAATAGGGCCCGACCCATCTCCTCTTCTTGGGTGAACCCAAGTGGCCCCTGGTAGTCCTTCAGACATAACCGCTCCATCCTAATGGAATTGTTGGAGATGAACTGGGGCTCGTCTTGCCCCTCCTCACACAGACAAGGCCTGACCTTATGGATGAGCCTGGAGAGGTGGCAGCAACATGAGGGGTGCCCGTGTGGCGCACTGATGTGGTCCAGTGGCTAAGAGACATACCAGTTCTTCACACAGTTCAGGGTTCAAATCTCACCTGTGCCATGAACTTACGAAGGGTGCAATCCTATGCCGGGTTGGGCCTTCTGGGAGTTGTAAGCCTTTTTCTGTCTCAGCTTGCATAGTTGAGGCCCTAAATGGCCTTCAACGAGCCACCTTCTCTCAGATTCAGGCTCACCCTTTCCCCACTGTTTCCACATGCTCTCTCAGACACACCTGTTGCATTGTGGGGAAGCAATACAACAACTAGAGCATTGTGAGGAAACTGGCGTGTTGGCTTGCAGCAAAATGAAATGCATTGAATACTTGGAAGTACATTGCAAGTGTGGAGATGGTTTTGACTGGTGCCCAGAGGAGCATGGCGAGCTCAGAGAATTCTAGATTCTCTCTCTCTCTCTCTCTCATTCACACACACACATGTCATTCTGCTGTGCCTTGTCCCAAGGGCAAGCATTTTTCCCTCCCAATAGTTAGCAACCTTGTAATTACATCCCACGTGCTCGCCAGCATTTCTGACACAGGCAGTGTGCACTTTCCTCCACGGTCCTCCCCCGCCCTCTGCAGCCCTCAAACGCACACCAGCGCTCCATCCAGAGCAGCGTTACACCTCCTCATGCTTTCCAGCCCTGTATGCTTCCCCGGAACACAAGGGTGGTTGTGCTGTTTCCCGGAAACAAGCCAACACTGTGCGTGTGATGATGCAGGACTCTTTGTCCCTTGAGCCTCCTTATATTTCACCTGTGGACTTGAAGGGGGGGGGGTTAATATTCCTGAGCTGAGCCACCACATGGATCCAGCCAGTGAGTGCTGAATTCATTTGCTCTAGGCAGGGGATCTCCGTCTCTTCCCCTCCTCTGCAAATCATGCCAATACAGCCAAAGCTATTTCATTTAGATTTGGCATCGCCTCCGGTTTTTGTCAGGGTTGCAGGGAAGGATCCCGCCTCTGGCCAGGCCAGTGAGCACTGCTGTGGCCTGTCCATTCCTTTGGAGAACAGGTGTGCAGGCAAGTAGGAAAGCCAAGAGAGGTTCACTCTGCCCACTCAGGGAGAAGGAAAAGGCAAGCGAGCTGCAGCCGGCTGGCACCAAGGTGGTTGTGCTTGGGCATCCTCAGGAAGTCACACTCTGTTCCTGGGTCCCACTCTGCTCCCTCTTGGCACCCTCTGCTCCACGGAGCAGTGTGAAAAGAGAGGAGGAGGAGGAGCAGCCGCAGCAGCATTCTTGGGTCAGGCTGGGTGATCTGGTCCATAGGCCTAGAGAAAGGACAACAGTAGCAAAGTGCAGGAATTCTCCCTATTTTCATTAAAAAATAAACAGAATCGTAGAAGAGTAGAGTGGGAAGGGACCGTTAAGGCCTGCTTGTTTGTGACTCCTGCTGTCCAGGGAATGCACAGGAGTCTCTGCCAACACCGCAGTTTGAGGGTCCACCTAATAGCTGGATCCTAATAGCTAGTCTACTTTTTGCAAGTTGGCTAATCAAATGTCATGGGGCACTATGTCAAAAGCTTTGCGAAAGTCAAGATGGATTATGTCCACACCACAGTATTTCTGCTGTCCATTTGGTAGGCTGCCCAGTCACAAATGAGATTAGATTAGTCTGGTGGGATTTATTCTTGAGAAATCCATAGTGGCTTCTATGAATCATTGCTTTCTTTGAGGTGTATGCAGACTGATTTTTTAAAATAATTTGCTCCAGAATTTTTCCAGTGACTGACTGGTCTGCAGTTTCCAGGTTCATCTTTTTCCCTTTCCTTGAAGATGGGACAACAACAACCCTTCTCTAATTGTCTGGCACTTCCCGTTTGCCATGATTTCTTGAAAACAATAAACAGTTCCTTCAATTCCTTGCTACCTGCTTACGTTCTTCATTTGCGGTCTGGCCTTCCTTCCACCTCCCGTACATGTCCTTTTTTGGTTTCAGGTTGTCTCTTAATTTTTCTGGAGACACGTGGGCTCCAATCTGTAATCTGTGCCAATGTACTCAATTGACACCATTTGTAGAAAACTGCGCAATTTGAGCGCATTGGTTCAAGTCCTGGCGTGGGGCCCAAATGTTGTCCAAATGTCCTAGTTTCTCTTGAGGTGCATAAATTGCAACCCATTTGAAAAATTGGAGTCCACGTGCTGGTTTAATTTATGTTTAACTGAGTCAGCACCAGAGCAGAGTTGCCAGCTCTGAATCAAGAGCTGAATCAAGGAAACCCACTGGATATTCGCCCCACGTTGGCTTCCTCACATATCCCTGCTGGTTCTCCTTAGGAAAATAAATGTGATCCTACAAGCCTTACCAGCACTGCTCCTCTTCTCTTCCTTTTCTTTCTTTATGACTCATGTGCCAAGTTACAGGCAAAATGGCATCACAAGGGAACAGTTAGGGAATGATGGAAATCAAGATATCAGGAAGAAACAGCAGGGGTGGCAGCCCGGTGCCTTGTCTCATGCTCAAGTCAAGCAAAATTAACAGGGTCTCCTGTTGCTGAATTAATTAAGCAAAATAAAATTCAGAAGGCAAAGCAGCCCTGCCTCCTTCTCTTGCTCTCCTCAGCATCCTTTTCTTCCTTCCCTCCTAACCCTGAAAACTAGACCTGTATAATTAAAGAGATTTGCCTGGGAAAATGGCCAAATGCTAAAAGAAAAGCTAAAAATAATAGACAAGAGGCATAATCTACACCAGCTATTACTCATCAAGAGTTCACCAACCCAGGGGCAGAAAAGCCATGGCACCTACAAAATCTGGCCCAACAGCTGAGGAAATGAAGATAAACATCCATGAAACAAAAGACGGGGCATTTTTCAATGAGGCTCTCTGAGGAGGATGTTTGAATTTTGAGAGGGACAAAAGAGGAGGTAACGCTTGAACAGTATTTTCATGGCCTGCTTGTTTCCACATCTTCCGCTCTGATCTTCCTCCCAGGAGTTGCCCACTGTGAGCTGCCATGTTTCTCCCAGAATGCCCCAAAGAAGAAAAGCCATAATGAAGGGGCAAACTGCCCCCTGGTGGCCATTTCGGGAGCATACCCATAATAGGCTCTGAACATTCCAACTGTGCCCAACAACCCCAAAAGGTTGGGAAGGCTTCTTGAAATACACCAGCCAGAAAAGGATTCTCCTTCTCTTTGCTCCGCTCAGGTTCCTACCTTGCCCATTCACCCCTAGGATATCTTCCAAACTTTTGCAAGTACAATTAAATATATTCATTCCTCTTCCCTGCAGAGAATGTTTCTGGAATGGGGGGAGTGAAAATTAGGCTCACCCATTTTCTTGAGAGCTTCCTTTGTTGCATTGGATTGTGGCCATCATTGCATTTGGGAAAGAGGGTTAGGGTAAACACAATATACGTCAACATGCACTAAATAGGTTATATTAAGAACAAGACAAGAAGGAGGGGAAGGGGAAGGGGAGGAGGAGGAAGGTCAACCATGTATTCATCCCCCCAGGCTCTGTGTGGGAGTGGGGAGAGTGGAAGTTCAGCACCCAAGAAATCTAAATTGACAGGGAAAAGATATGCCGGGCTTCCATAAGTAAATGCACATTGAACAACCTTGAATAATATATGTTACTTTACACATAATTTACAGTGCAACCCTATGCATGCCAATCAAAAGTATGGTCCATTCGTTCAATGAGATTTTCTTCCAAATGCATGTATTTGGGATTGCAGCTTCATTCCAGTTTTACATCATTTGCCTATTGGTGGGTGGCCAGCAATAGAGGATGGCCAAACCAGCAGCCCATATCATCTGAAACCATACCCTCCAATCCCATATACGGATCCAACAGATGGAATTTCAGCTGTATTTAGCCAGACCGCTGGCTGTTGATACGGCAGAAGCATTGCCCGTGTATGTTCAAGCACCTTTTGCTTGAAACTTGCTTTAAAAGCAAAAATCAACACACGGTCGCACCCCGCTCTGAGCCGGACTGGAACCTCAGGCTTGCACCCAACAGCACAACCTTCCACAAGCCATGGACCACTGGATGAATGGACTAAAGTTCCCATCATCCCCAGCTATAGCAGCCATTGTCTGGGGAGTGAGTCATAGTCTGACTAACCTGGAGGGCATCAAGTCAGGGAAAGCAATCATAGAGAATTTTGCACTCTATGTAATAGGTTCTGGAGGCAGGGTCAGTACTGCCTTACTTTCCAAAGTTTTTCTTGAGTTCCTCAGTGTTTTGATAACCATCTCCTGTTTATACTTCTCTTCCCTTGCAGGACCATGCAGATATTGAATGGAAGTTTGCACGCACAAAGCTCTGGATGAGTTACTTTGATGAGGGTGGCACCTTGCCGCCCCCTTTTAACATCATCCCCAGCCCCAAGTCCTTCTGGTACCTTTGCAAGTGGATCCACAAGCAGCTGTGCCAGTCTCAGGATCCAGAGAGTGACCAGAAGCATGAGAACCTGAAGACGTTCACGGTAAAGAGGAGGGGGCTTCTCCAAGAGCTTCAGGGGAGCCCCTTTTTGGCACCCTGGTCTGTGTTTCTGCATGGAAGATCAGCCTGCCTCACCCTTCTGGCCTCAGCTTGTTTTTTTATTACAACTCTCATCATTCCTGACCATTGGCTGGGAATGGTAGGAGTTGTAGGCTAACACCTCTGGACTTGGACCTGCTTGGAGAAGGTTGAACAAGATGAACCTGTGGCCTTCCAGGTGTTCCTGGACTCAAAGCTCCCAGGCAATGGTCCAGAAGGTTGAGGACGGCGCTCCAAGCAACTGGAGACTTCAGGGTCAAGGAAGGCTGCTGTAAAAAGGAGCTTTACAGCAGCCTTCCCCAACTCTGTGCCTTCCAGGTACACTTGGACTGCAACACCCAGAATTCCCAGACAATGGCCCTGCTGGATGGGAATTCTGGGAGCTGAAGTCTGAAGCTTCTGAAGGCCACCAGGTTGGGTCAGGCAGCTTCACAGCCAGGATGGGGAACCTCCAGCCCAGAGCTGCCTTTGGCTCCAGTCACTGTGCCCAATGGTCAGGATGAGGGGAGGTGTAGCCCAGCCAGCATCACCTTTGCTCAGGGATGAAGGGGGGTCTAGCCCAACATCCAGAGAACCATGAGCTCCTCACCCTGCCTCTCAGGGAGAAAACCAAGCCCAGGGTGACCTGCAATGTACCGTGTGCTCTGTATCCTTTTCATTACAGGAACGCCATGCTGACAACTTGATTCAGAATCAGCATTACCAGGTAAAGAGCATCCCTCCATGAAAATGTTGGCTGCATTGTCTTGACTTGCTATCGACACATTAACACCTTGCCATTCTTCCACGCTGGCACTTCATCAAGATGTGTGGGGTTCCCAGGGGACCTCCCATCGAGTCGCTGATCAGCTCCCTGCCCGCTTAGCTGATTTTTTAAAAATTCCTCTTTGTCAGACCCCCTCCCATTGCCCCCATCCACCCTTCACTCCATCAAACAGCTTTTGAACATGCTTCTGCTTCAAAGCAACTTTGTCATGAAGTTTGGTCTTGCAAAACACGGGTAGCGGACGGAATGAGGGCTCCAGGCCACTGCTCTCTGTGAGACTCCAGTTTGGTGCTTGAACAAGTCTTCAAAGTCTATTCTTAGTACTTCAGCTGTGCCAAGTGTGGACAGTGCAAATGCGTGATGAGATGAGATCTGCATTTTACTCTTCCCCAGTTTGCTCTGCCACGTGTTTCCCACATCCCAAATGGCCTTTTAAGTTGAAGAATGCCTGAACTAAATTGGTGACAGGAACATGCATGATTCACAGCAGATCAGATGACCTTCAGCCCATCTGTATCTGTTCCCCTTGACTTTACTAGTGTGCACTTCCAGAATGTGATCGTAAATTTGCTTCTATCGGGCAGGGCGGGGGGTCCCTGTAGTTTTTTCTGATGTACACAGATGTTCCAGAATATTGGCTGAACACCACATAAAAAGTCTGCATTTGCACAGCGCAGTAGCATTGGGAGACACAGCCTGTCAGCTCCCAGATGGTTCCACATGCATGAGCACCTGAGCTCCCTCTCCACTCTCTGTGCAGCTCGCTGATCAGCTGGGATGCAGAGCAAAGATCCCAGTTGGTTGTGAGAAAAGCAGTCCCAATCAGGGATGCAAAAAGGGAAGACCGACCTCCTCCCTCTGAGCAGCCCCGAAGCATCTTGGATTGCTTTATTTATTTATTTAGAATTTTTGCATGCCATCCCATCGCATCGCCTCGGGACAGCTTGCATAAAATAGCAACTTACATAAAATGCTTGCTGCTTTACTGCCGTAAATGATGTAGTGATGTAACTTACATAATTTAATTCATATTTCAAATTCATTTGAGAAAGCAAATCTTCATCTTGGGGGGAATCACAATAACAAGGCCAAAGGTAAATTAATGAATCATTTATATTCAATTACTTAATTACTTGATTCCTTCTAATAATCAGTTTTTTTGGCATGTGTGATTAATTTCCCCAGCACATCAGTTCCTTATTTCTAAATACACAAGTCAAATCAGGTGCTTCAATTAAAGTCCATCCAATTAATTCCAGTGGCCTAATCCAGCCTTATTCCATGCCAAATAAGACTTCAGTGAATTAAGCCATCTTTTCCTAGATCATGTTGGGATGATGAGGAAGGAGATCCCCTATTTCAGATCTGGAGACTGGGTCAGCAGCATAAATACAAAATGACAGCCACACACATGCAGTTCCAGTCCTGTCGCTGGTTCCTAAATTAGTCTCAATGGACTGCAAACTGTCAATTTCCCCGCTACCTACAGATAAATAGACTTGAAATGCCCTTCAGCTGAGTTTCTTTTCCATTTCCTTTCAGGAAGTGATCCGAAACCTGGTGAAGAGGTATGTTGCAGCAATGATAAGAAATTCTAAAACCAATGAAGGCTTAACTGAAGAAAACTTCAAGGTAACTTATTACATGAGCTGCACCCTTCTCAGTCTTTACCAAGCTGAAGCATGGCAAACAGAACCCTAAAATAAAAATTGTGCATGTTTAATCACTAGTATAATATGTACTGGGAATTTCCCAGGCTGCAAATTCCATACATGTTGGATGAAGAACAAAAGAACAATAGTCATCCTTAGACTGTGGCCCAGAATTTTATGGTGAACCTTTTTAAGACCTTGGGGAGTATGATATGGAGGAAAGCATTATGCACTTGTCTTTTTTGGCTTCCTCCTAAGAAATAAGCAGCCTAAGTCATTGAGGACATAATTAAATAAGGACGTAATCCTATGTATATTTAGACAGAAATGTATCTATAACCCCAGTGTGCCCCAGGCAGCATGTAAGCCGATGTGTGCTGAGTTTTACAGGGTGTTTTTCTGTCTAGTTTGCGCTGGACTGCATCCTAGTAAATATGACCCAAGTACTTCCACTTGGAAATTTACATTTCACAGGGAACTTCCTTGTCTCCTGTCCCAGCCTTTGTTCACTTCCAGTAAGTGGAAATGCTTACTAGTAACTTACAAAGAGGATCCTTTCAGGGTTGGCTTCTCCATCACTGTATTAATATTGCAGGAAACAACCCAAAATGGGAGCATCAGGCCCCGGGGATTTCTGGGGGTCGGGGTGGGCAGGGAATGGTGGACACCAATTTTGGGTCAAAAGGTCCTGCATCATGGATGTATAGCTGGTTCAACTAAACTGTGTAGCAGAGGGTTTTTCCCCTTCCTCTTTTGCTTCACAAAAATCACCAAACTCCTCTTTCTGTTGCTCAATAATAAAATATTTATTTGCAACCGTTGTACACAGTCATCCAGAATAATTCATGTGCATAACTTTGAACACTTCTCAAGAGAGTTCCCTCTCCCTGCCCCTTGTCACAGAGAAAGCTTTAGAGTTTAACGTGTTTTTTCCTCCCTTGCCTCTTGATGTAGGAATTAAAGCAGGATATCTCTAGTTTCCGCTATGAAGTCCTTGATCTCTTGGGTAACCGAAGACCCCAGAGAAGAAGCTATTCCACCAGCAGCACAGAGGTCTCCCAGAAGGATGATGCCAATGAGGATTGTGCTGGAGAAACATCCAAAGCAAAGAGTGTTTCCTTTGGTGTAGCCAACAAGAAAAAGGACTTCAATGTCTCAGCTCTGATTAAGACAATGTCTGGGATGGAAATGGTGAATGAGAAACCAAAAAGTAATGGGATAAACAAACGTTCCTTTGTCCGAAATGGGAACAGAGTTCAAAGGCTTTCCAGCTCCAAGAAAGAGTCCTTCAAACGGCTGGGCCTCCTGTTCTCCAAGATGAATGGACATCTCGCCGAACCAAGTTCGGAGCCCATGTATACAATTTCAGATGGGGTCATCCAGCCGCATTATATGTGGCAAGACATTAAATATTCTCAGATGGCTAAAGAGCGAGATGAGAACTGCTCCAAAAGTGAAATTAACCTCAATGAGGTGGACTACAGTAGGAACATCAGGCATGCAGGACAGAATCAATGCCCGGGGGTTTGTTCCAGCTCCCTTCACTGTGCTTCCAGCATCTGCTCCTCGAATTCCAAACTCATAGACTCCTCCGAGGATGTTTTTGACTCATGGGGAGATGCTTGTGATATGTTTAGGAACCAATGGAAAGACGGGCAGGAGGAGCAGGTTACGACTCGCCTATAGACGGAGCTACTCAGTAACCTGCAGTAGGACATCACTAGTACTGGAAATGGTTTGCTTTGGCAGACTCTTTATAGTTAGGATTGCTCCCTTTCCCATTTTGTCTCTACTATGAGTGTAGAACTCAAGTTATTTTAGCCTTTTTTATAGCCACAATGCCACATCTCTCTCCCTCTTTTATAATTTGTTTTCTTAAACTCACAGATGCCAGATGTTTGATTTGAATGTTTCAACCCTCTGGAGAATTTAAGATTCTATAGAATGTGCCCTAAGGTTTGCTTCATATTTCCTTTCCTTTTTTTCTTTTGAAATCTCTTCCGGACAGACAGACAGACAGACAGACAGAGAGAGAGAGATTGGTACAGAACATTGAAGGACCTCTCAAGTACTGCTCCTTTACCAGCCTCAACTTGGTTAGCTACTGCACTTTTCACCAACATTTTATGTTCCATTTTCTGGCCATTTATGCTCTCTAAGACTGGCATATGCTCAGCAACTTGGCTGGAAGCTGAGATCCAGGCTGAGGTTACTGGCCAGCAGAAGGGTTCAAATATAAACGGGCTTTTCGCTTTCAAGCAATACAACTTCTCATGATTTCAAACTGTATGTCCTTTACTAAAGTTGCATATTGTTTTCTTAATGTAAATTATTACCACAATGAGTTAAAGTTGAGTTCTTGAGCTTGTTGTTTCCATGCACCTGACGCATTTTTAACTACTCTGTTCCCTGGCAGAGTCTTCTCCCCTCCTGGAGTAATAGTCTGCCGTATAGTACTGCTGTTGTCCCATGGGTTCTTGCACAGGCAATGACCTATTTTGCATGGCACAGCACAGCTCTCCATGGATTTATTTCATCCCTGAGGAGCTGCAAACACTATTTGACATCTCAGATGCTCAACCAAGGATTGTCATGCGGTGCAAACCTGGCCATGATGGGTTCAAAGAAACAACCTTCCTGTAGCCTCTGGTGACCTCTGGTTGGGAGCTGAATTTGCAAAATGTCAGCTTGCGGGTGCTGTAGCCTCACCAATGGTTAGAGAACCCACGGTAGGCTGTCAGGACATGTGAATTGGACGAAAGGCATTCCTTCATCCAGATGATATCCTTTAGAATGTTTGAAATCCAAGCCCATAATTGGATTTTACACACCAGCCTTTCTAGATGATCCATTGATTAGTCCATTCGAACCCCTAGGATAGCTGGAGATCATCTGAACACACTTCTGCCATTCTCTCCCTTTGGTTTTATATGACCAACATTCTCCTCCCGCACAGTTTCAGAGTCCAGGATCCTACAGTATTTGTGACAGGCATATCCACAAACAAGAGAAAGACAACTCACTTTACAGAGTTTCTTCAGTGACCTAAAAAATCAAATTTTCATTAATATATGCAGTGGGGTCTAATCCAGATAACTCATGGAGAAATCGTGTGCAAGCATGGAGAACCTTATCAGCTTAAGGAGGGATGGCTCACTTCTTTTCATGGAGGCCATTCACACAGTGGTTCTCGGGCCAGGAATCTAATTTGTTACACAAACAACCCCTTTTTACAATTAAGGAGCACGTGTGTATTCCAGAGATGCGCTGGAACCCCATTCCTATCCTTATTCCACAGCATACTGGTAGTATCATGCCAAATTTGTTGGTCAAGGTGACACAGGAGTTCCAAAGTATGCATGGTGAGGTGAAAATGAATAGGATATCTTTCTTGCTCTTGAATCCATGAAGTTGACCAGTGGGAGATTCAGGACAGGTAAAAGGGTACTTCACTGTACAGCACTTACATGGAGAAATTTGCAAGAGACCATGATGACCGCCAACTTAAATGGCTTTACAAGAGGATTAGAAAAATTCATGGAGGAGGCTACAAATGGCTACTAGTCTTGATGGCTGTTTGCTCCAGCACCAGAAGCCTTTGTTTACCAGCTACAGGGAACTTGAGCTGTGGTTGCAGTCACGGGTTTTCCATGAGATGGCCATTCCTCCAATGCTAAAGGATTTGCTATGAAAAAAGCCTTATTTTGCTTGTCCGTAATCATATCCTCAGCTCTTGCACCTGTCTTTCCCATGTTCCTCGCCTGGGAAAACCTCCATAATGTGTGACCATTTCATCCCAATTGCCAAGGCCATTCCTGGAGGATGTGGGAAGTGAATCCCTTCCTCCCATAAAGAGCCCCTTCCCACATGAACCTCTTTGCCTGGCCTTCTGAACTTTACAGATTTCTTCCTTAGGAACAACTCTAGGCTGTCCTTTTTCTTCAGCACAATGGTCCACAAGGAACAGAAAGCGAATAAAAGCAAGTTCTTTGGGATACCCTTAAAATGCCCATGTTTCTCCTACGCAAAGCTCTCTGCATCTATCTGCTAGGTTGCTCCCTTCAGAAGATGAAAGTGTCCTTGCAAGCTTCATCTAAATCTTCCAAGAAACAAAAAGAAAGTTTTCAGGAGTTCCTTTAAAAAACATAAAAGATTTGATGTACACACCATTGTACCTATATTTCTGAAACTTGGCAGATGAAATCTCTTTCTGGAACTATGTGTACAAATATCAACTGGTTCTGACAAAGAGGAAAAATGGTCCAGCCATTTTCTGATTTCTTATGACGGTTGAAGGAAAATACAAAGGTTCAGTTCAAGTTCAGAAATGATGCAAAGTCTCTGAATCAGTCCAACCAAAACTGGAGTTGGAGTTACGGGTGGGGCTTGGGGAATGCCTCTGATAAGAAGCACCAAGGTTAGGCTGTATGGATGAGAGAGCGCTGGCAAATTCAGGAATCTGTAATGATGGTTTTATATATAAATATACAAGCAGCAATCCATTAAAGGAAACTGCCTCATAGGAGCAGACAGCTCAGCTGCTCATCCTGCATTGGGTCCCCAGAGAACGAACTGTTGAAAGCTGTGAAGCTGCTCCCCCTTGTCACTTAACTGAAGCTAGAAGTGCTCAGTTCAGCTCTCTCCAGAAAGAATTGCCAAATTTTGTCCTTCCATGAATGCTCCATGGCAGAGAAACATTGCCCTTAAGTTAATCTATGGAGGGAGCGGAACACCGTCACTGGGACGGCCGTTTTCCTAACATTAAAGCTAACTTGGAACTTAATGTAACTGTCTGCTGTGGCTGAAAATGCCATGCCTAATGACAGCCGGGAACCATTGTTTACCTCCGTCTCAGGCTAACTTGGACTGTACACCCAGCCCTAAAATATATGTCCGCAATCAAAGTTCCTAAAAATGTGTTACCCAAAATGCCGGGATGAAGTTGATTTTGAAAAGCTGACTGTCTGCCCATTAGAAACACCTTCAGGTCCTCACAAGCGTCATTAGGATGGTGGGTTTGTAATGGTAACAGGAAGCTGGAACTCCACCAAACCCATATTATATGGGAAAACTGGCCATGTACAATGACAAAATTCACAAAACGCCAGCATGCCTCCATCCCAGCCCTCAGCTCAACACCCACCCCAACCTTGCTATCGGGCACTGAAGGTTGAAGCGTGATGCAAGTCCTGCTCAGAGCAGGAGTCGGCACGAACGTCCTCATTCGCCCCTTCCAACTCTACTGCTCTATGATCCCTGGCCGACTGCTTAGCGACCTGTCAATCCAGCAATTTGTCTTCCTGGTCCAGCAGTGTTGTGTAAGCATCTAAGGTTAAATGCTCCTTCTTTTGCTATGAACAATTAATTAAAAAAAAAAGATCCGCTTTTTGCAACATCCCACTGTGAGGTTATATTTAAACAAAACAATCAGTGGGCTCACTGTAGCGTGTGGCAAGAACAATTCTTCATATATGATCTTGGGAACTAACAAATGTGATGTAGTCTAACAGCCGTCACACTGTTCTAAATAGGCTGTGCACGCTGCTGGGAGGTGCTGATTCCAGTGCTGGAAGCCTGCGCTGCAGATGTGGGAAGGCCGCAAGGGCAGCTGCAGAGTCGGGCTTTTCAGCAACCGGCCACAACGTCCCAGTGTTGAAGGAGAGATCAAGCAGTCAGTGAAATTCTATAAAGGAATTCAAGCAGGGAGAGCATTTATTAAAGATAATATGTTTATCAAATGTGCTCAATTAAAGAAGTAGATGATAATCAGTGCAGTGGGTGCACTGTAACGAAACAAAATTAAAATGTTACTTTTAGGCAAGACAAATTGCTCCAGGAAATTTGCTGCTGCTTGCATAAATTGCTGAAAATTGCCAGATGTGCATTTTTGCAAGATGTTTTTCTTTTTTCTTCTCACTCTCTGTTTGCAAATGATGTGAAGTGGCAAGAATTATGCAAATATCAAGCACTGATCACCTGATGTGATTTCCTCTCCTGCTTTTGGGATTTCAGCAGCCATTTCCATACATTTGTGAGTCTATCTTAGCCCTCCTTAGGAACCTTTGTGCATCTTTTCAAAGTGAAGCTAAGCTTTTGGAAAAAGCAGAAATCTACACACTGTTCCAAACTCTGTGCTTCCCCCTTCCCATGCTTCTCTGAAATGAAAGCATGTTTATTTTGTGACATAATCTTATGGTTAGAAATCTATCTTCCTGGATACCTTCCAAAGCCGAAGATACTGCTTCCATGTTGATGGAAGATTTAAAGATTAGAGTCCTCAGCCCAGTCTCTACCACCTTGCAGCTGTTGGTGCCAACTTTGACATACAGCAAGAGTAGCGTTAGCTGACATCATAGATGCTGAAAAGGGGTGCTTCAGTAGACAGAAGAGAAAGGAGAGCCCACTGAAACACACCTTCCATATTCGATTGTAAGAAATATACCACCATAAAGGAAAAAGCCAAGGATACACAGAGCAATGGGGAGAGCAGAGGATGAAACTACGCTACAGGCAAATCACACCTTGATCAATTAAGGGCAGTAGAATGCCTGGGAGAGTTAAGAAGGGGTTGCAGGTCGGCACCCCTGCCAAGGGTCCTAAACGCAAGAGGTGCATGGGGAAAGGGCCTCACTGGCAGATCTTGACTCAAAGTGATTTAAGGATTTCAAGGTTAAAGTAGCAGCCCCTGAAGCTGAGCTTGGAAGTTAACGGGTAACCAGTGCCACTCTGTGGATGGCCCAAAGGGCACTTCCATAGAACTAAAACCCTGCCTCTCGTGAAGGATTCTCAGCATTAATAATTTTCTGAATCCGAAGGCTTCTCTCAACAATATGGTACCGCCCTTTGATATATAAGAGTGTATGTATCGGCAGGCTTAGGAGACCCCAAAGTGTACAGATATATACCCTCCCCACCCAGAAGAAAGCCTTTAGAAGGAAACTGTAAGGGGGGAAACAAGGAGGTGCCAAGAACCCACTGTGGAGACTGCTTCCCGATCATGGAAAGCCAGCTGACTGTCGGGAGGAAAACACAACAGGAACCCAGTGGGGATTGGAATGGAACGGAGTATCCTGGAAGAGGATGCAGCTGGTCATCTGGTTCCCTAAACAAGAACACAGTCCATCATTTTGCTTCCCTTGATCCTTCTTTTTCGGGTACTTTCTACAGAGAAAGAGCAGAATCTTTATTTATGCACTGTATTTAGTCTGTTGTCCCTGTGAAGACAGCATGGTAACCATTAAAGAAAAAAGTGAAAGAAGTTTAATGGTCTGGTTTTCCTCTTTGGCAGGCCCAGAAGGAATTGGCCAAGGCCTTCACCCCACCTCTTTTATACTGACCTTTCCTCACATTGTTCTTAAGACATGCCTGGAATCCATTTTAATGCTCTCTCCCTGCACAGAATTTCAAAGAACTGGAAGGCCAGAGTTCAATAGTTTTGTAACCCAGTGTCAAACTTTCAAGTTTAAACCAGAGGGAACATTAATCAGATTTTAAGCAATACGAAAATGGAAGGCCATGCAGTCTTTTCAAAGATTTCAGTAGCCTTGCCAGATGCAACACTTCACCTACCGCTTTAAGGTAGCACTGCCAATTCCACGTCTATTCCCTCATACGCAGTCCTGAAGCAAGGCATGTTTCTGAAACTCATATTAAATTGTACAGTTTACAAAAATGATGCCTTTGCCCTAGGATGGCAGAGCTGAAGAGAAGCACTCTCTGGACTCAGCCAGGGTACAAATGGCTCCTGGGAGGAGGCATGCCTTGCCTCCCAGAAAGAGCATCATGGCAGAGGGAAGACCATCTTAGCTTCGTGCATTGGCCAAAGGAGCAGCAACTCCAAGTCCTCTTACCAGGAACACTCAGCAGCAAGTAACAGTTTCCCTGGGACTGCACCACTGACCAGACCAGAGGACTGGATGGCTGACGGGCTTGCCTATGTATTAACATTTATATATTCTGTAAAACTTCTTGAGACGTTTGCAAAAAGATGGGATAAAATGTTTTATTAAATTAAATAAAATATCCCCTTTTGTGTGAATGGGCTAAAAAGCTGTGATATTCTTTTGTGAGGAATCACAATCAAAAGGTAGGATATAGATCTACTAAAACAACCAGCCGCCACCATTCATTCTGCCCCACCTTCTGTTGAAACGAAAGCTCCCCTTGTTCTATTCCAGGTGTGCCCAGCTGCCCATTTCCACTGCTCATCAGTGGCAGATGCGTTTGTTCCCAAGGCCGTTGCACCTGATTTCAGCATCATTCTGTGACTTCCAGTACAACACTTCATGCAATTTTTTGTTAAGTATTTTTTGCTGCATGTTTTTAGGTACCTCTTTAAGGGCTGCACTCCGACTCCTAAGCAAAATCCAGAAGGTAACTTCACTGATGTCAAGAACTCCAAGGAAATATGGGTAAGCTGGGACACAGCTGAAATGCCAAGCATGGTTTCCATAACCGGGTCTGACAGCCTGAGACAGATCATGTGCTGGATCTTTGCCTTGGTTGCAACGGCAGGGCTTCCCGCCTGATGCATCGCTTGGGGAGAGTGTCTATTGCAAGCTGATCCAGCAGTGATGAATGGTGGAAGTCCATGGAGGACTTCTTTGAGTGGAAGTCCATGACATCTACAAGAGCTCCAGATGAGTCATACGGACTGTCAGGAAATAATTCAAGTGAACGCTAGATGGATCTGAAATTGCCCCGAGGAAGACCACCTGGCAACCCAAGCAAAGCAAGACTTTTTGATGGGAAGGTACAGCATCCATGTTTGAGATACACAAAACCCCTTTCCTAGAAACGAGTCCAAGTTAAGTTGATGGAATTTGTTGAAAGCTAATTGATTTCTCCATTACAAAGAGGATGTCCATGCAACTTGGCTCTTCCTAGCAGCTTACGGTGGTGTGGTGATCGCAACTATTGGACAAACTTCAGTATGGAGGCTGTTCAAAGAGCAACAGAGCTTCCCCATGGAAAACAAGAAGCTAAACTGAAGTTCTAGCAGGGGATCCTCATGTGGGGATTAGAGGCAGAAGCAGCACTGGTTACAAGAAAGGCAAGCTGCCTTCTTTCAAGGTTAAGGTTGTGAACAGTGTGATGCTCACCCAAACCAACAGCAAAGACAAAGGGTCATGATAAGAGAGCCAAGTAGTAGCCCTCCACTGCATTCTCACTTAGCGGGCATTTCGGAACTAAATCTCAGGGAATCAGCTGCTCAGGGGTGGTCAACATCCACCCCAGCTGGCCTCCAGCGCTGCTGAACTTCAGAAGTGCAGCACCAATGAATTAGAGGTTTGCCACGGAATTTCTGCAGCAAACTGTGAAAGCTTTTAAGTGGAGTTGGTCCCTTTTCAGCATCTATCTGCAAACCTCCACCATGGTTCGTGGCTGCATTTTACCAACACAGTGCCAGGGAATTTTTGCCATGCACTATGTTTCAGAGGGTTGAAATGGCTCTAACTATGAATTGACAGTGTTGTCCATAAATATTCTGGTCTTGGGCACACTGAGCTGAAATTGTGTTAGGCAGAATACAAGCCACATCAGTCACGTAAGGAAAATGTGCAGGATTATTGTTGCACGCTATTGGTGGGCATGTGGCTGCAGAGGACGTCATTTAAAGTGTGAAGCTGGCTGCAAGGAAAAGCACACAGGAAAGTTTATCTTACGTGCTCACCGTTGTTTAAATCATTTCTAATACCCTGCAAGGAAGGCTGCAAAAGCAATTCTGGATTTTATCTGGAGCAGTGTAATAAAGCTATAAAACTGAAAAGACAATCATGCAGGCATCAGACCTGGAGTTGGCAATTGTATAACAAAACAGGCAGCGAGGGCTGGAGACCAGTGACTTGCAGCTTCCGTTTAAAATAGAAAGAAATGAAGTTCTTCCGCTTCCCTGTCCCTTTTGCACTACTCCAAAAGCTGGGTCCAAACAGAACCGAAACTGGTTTGGAGGATCCGTCACTCAGTGAGAAACAAACGAGCACGGTGGTATTATGCATTTGTTTTTATTTAGTGCTGTGGATACCAAACTAAACCCCATTCTAACAACCATTTGTGCTGTGATTTTGACAAACTTAATTACAGGCTTTGGTAGCAGCAGAAAAGAAAGCGGAAGGTTCTCAGCCTTTGAGAATCGTGTCCCTTGCAGGAGAACAGGCTGCTTATGAAGAGTGACGAGCTTGGAAGGCCACACTTTGGTTAGCAAGGGGTCATTTATTGAAGCTGGTGGAAGACAGCGTGCCGATTAACCAAAAGCAGCAATATATGCTGTGCTCATAACGTAAGCAGAAAGTCCAGCCTTCTCCGACCAAGCGCCTTCCAGATGTGCTGAAAAAGAGCTCCCATCTGCCCAGACATTGGCTCTGCTGGCTGGGGATGCTGAAGCTTGCAGGGCAATAGAACTGGAGGGCCCCGGGCTGCAGAAGGCTGCCTTTGTTCCATCGCTGGCTCTTGCAACTCCTAACATATGGCTTTGTCTTGCTGAAGCAATGCTTGAGAGACAGACGGAGGTATGTTGATTGTTACAGTGCCTTTTATGCATCCTATGAAAATATTAAAGGCTATCTTCCACCATAAATATAAAGCAACATTTATATAAAACATGGAGAGAGAGAGAGAGAGAGAGAGAGAGAGAGAGAGAGAGAGAGAGAGAGAGAGAGAGAGAGAGAGAGATCTCCAGCTGCAACTATTTTCATGAATGGAAGCATCAGACCGACAGGGCATCAGCAAGCCACAGCAGGAGTGCTTTCGGCTTTCAGTCCTTCTTGGCCTGCAAACTCTGCGTGATGAAGTGTGGCGCAGGGCTGGAGGAAGCGACGTAGCTGACCTGATGGAAGGGGCCAGGGTTCATGCCATTGTGGACCCGTGCAGCATTCCCGAAGGGTGGGCTTACTGGATACCAAGGGCTAACATAGTGGTAGGCAGGCACTAAGGAAACGCACGCATCGTATCCAGGCACAGGAGGCTGGCTGTAGGGGTCTGTGACTACTGGATAAAAAACTGTTCCGTGGGAAGGCGAGGGCGGCTCTGCGACGGAGAGAGCACCTGAGAGAGGAAAAGTACATGCCACACGTATTAACAGAGCACACACAGGCCTGTTCCTTGAACCATTTTATGGCTGCAAGAGGCACGTGGCTAAGAAACGCACCGGAAGACTTCCTACTTTGGCTATGCCACTAGAACTGTGAATTGATTCAAAAGCTTTTAGTAGAGTAACCATCTGTCTTTTAAACCAATTAAATATATTTGCATGTTAACGAAAAATTCAATAAGGATGCCTTTTTCAAATACACAAATGTGAGATTTCACCATTTAGCAAGAAACAGAAGGTCAGTGTTAGATTGTTTCCTGCAGAAGGATCAAAAATAGTCCGGCAGGCAAAGGAGGCAAGTCGGCTCTTTGCCTGATTAAAATTTTCCCTAATTAAAATGTGCCCTGAATAATCAATGGCATTTCGTGGATTTATCTGCTGATTAAACCTTGCAGCCCTATGCACTACATACATTGTAATTTGCACAGCTGATGAGCCCGGATAATTGTGGCGGCAGCTTCCTCCAGAAATTTATGCTTGTGTAATTACTAACAGAGCACAAAGCCAAGCGCAGGTTTTATTGCACGTGTAACTCACACTAAGCCATGAAGCTGGGTTATGATAACTGAAAGCAATTCACCAAGTCCATACCAAGCCCAGTTAAATGACTGCACATGCTCATTAACAATTTCTCCGCATGCATCAGAAGGGAATCCCTTTCAGGTCCACTACAAGTGAAGCCCGGTTGTATTTTGGTTTCCTTGGGCTTTTAAAAAATAATTTAAATCAAAGCAGGTGCAGGAAGCTGCAAGGTCACATCCGTCCTTGGGGTCGGAGGATGCTTCCCTCTCTTTCCTCAGGCTCTCGTGCCCCAAAAAAGACCTACTTTGGACCCAAGCTGCTTTTGGCACCACAGGGAAGAAGGATGGGTGCATTACACAGTCTTTGGGAAAGGAAGTTCTTAGAAACTGGACACTGCTCACTGGACCCAAAATAAGGGACCCCCAGATAAGTGCTTCAGGGTTCTACTGTCCTTTCATTATGTCATGTCACTACTGAGTCACATCCCAGGAGCACAAAGTCCCATGGGAGTTCCAAGCAGGTACGGTACCCATGTTGATAGTCTACCAGGGACCTGCAGCATGACAAGGTAAGGACAAGTGTCCACCTACTGCATAGCTTCTCCCTGGAGAGACACTGCTCAATACATTCCCCCTGCTCTCTGCATGGAACTGTCACAATGGTGGGCTGGATCCAGATTCACACTGGATCAACTCTGGTGGCAGAAGAGGCCCTCCCTGCCCCCTCCCTCCCAGGACAGCCCCTCCAGCCCTCGGAAATGCCTCACAGAAAGACCCTCCCAATGCGGTCAACTGTGGTGTGTGGGAGGACCGTCCAAACTCAGGTTGAGGGGCCTTCCGCACGAATTGCCCTTCGTCCTCCGTCATAGGACGGATCCTGCTTCCAACCCTCTGGCTGAATGCAGAGATTACAGGCACTTACAAGCATCTACACAAAAAAATATTACTTAAAAACAAACACCAAGGAGGAGCGGGTGAATCGGCTGCACCCAATGAAAGGCAGGAGGCACTCGATGCTCTTTCGCACCAGGGCGTAGTTGCGTGGCATCTCAGGGCAAGCACTAACCATTCTGGGTGGCATCCACAGGGACCGGGCGCATGTCGTGCCTCCCGACTTCAGCATAGGCGGGGGGGAGCGACGGATCCACCGCGGGGACGGGCTCAGCATACGGCTGGTAAGGCTCCATGTAGGGCGAGGGCCCTGCCTGCTGCACGTACGTCATGGGGTTCCAGCAGCTCTGGTGGTAGAACTTGCGAGGTCCAAGGCAAGAGAAGCACACGTTAGACAGACCCGGCGGATGCAGCCGCCGCCACCATCCCAACAGCAAGATCTGTCCCCGTGCTTCGCTCCCATCAAAACTCCACAGGACAAATCCATCATGGGCAACTAACCCCCCGCCCCCACTGCTCTCTACCAGGTGGATGCATGGCCAGCTTAGCCTAGATTCCACTCACTGGCGGGGCGGGCAACGTGACAACACACACTCGGGGCTGGGCATGGATGGAGTGCAGGTTGCCACTGAAATATGGGCCATGGTGTGGCCGGGGGGGGGGGGGGGGGGCTCAGGAATTTGGTTCTGCCAGCAAAGCGAGAAGGGCTGGAGACTGCTTGTTCTATTTCTTCACTGTTCTCCGCTCTGAAATCTCCATACTGGAATAGGGAGGGGTCTACAGATGGACATAAGGCCTCCAATCCAGGCCTTGTGAGGCCAGAAAAGCTGGCACCCTTTTTAGATGTTTGGCTGAGAGACAAAAGTCGCCAATGTCCAGTTAGCCAAGGTGACTCCAAAATGCCAAAAATCTGCAGGAACTCAGGGTGATGAGAAAACATTGACAATCGGAGACCAAGGGACAATTCCCTCCCCACACACCGACGCTACCCCAGAGTGGTTTTCTAACAAGCACTTACCTGTAAACCCAAATTAAAGTAATACTGTAAAATCTTTGGGTCTGAAAAGCAAAAGGACACCATGACTAGATTTCTCTGCCCGCTACATTAATGATGGAACAATTGCCTGCTCTTGTCAGAAGGCAGAGAAACAAGATGCTTCAACAGATTCACACGGAAGTACTTCACAAACAAAATATGTGCCTGCCCTCCCCACACCACGGTGCCTAGGGTTATTCGTTTTTCAGCACCAGGCTAAGACCTTTTTATTTCAACAATATTTTAACAACGTTTAATATTATCCACAGGTTTTAATTTCCAGCCAGAATGAATTGGGGTTTTTAATTTGTGTAATTTATATTTTTTGTCTTTGTATTGGGCACTATGTTGTCTATTTATGTTTATTTATGTAAGCCCTCCCGAGGCATTAAGCGATGGGACGGCATATAAAAACTCCAAATAAATAATAAATACATAAATAGGGTGCAAGAGTTCTCAAACTGTAAATAGAAATCTTTAAAACATATTAGTGCACCAAGAATCATTAGGAACAGACTGGCCTAAGTTAATTTGAATAAATCACTCCAATATCAGAACTCCCAACGCTAACCAGATCTAAAGGCAGGAAATATAGCACCCTCCAAACATCCGGGACTAAATATCCCATTAAGCTCTTGCCGGCAAGTCCAATAGTCAGAGATTCTGGGAATTCCACTCCAAACAGCTGGCAGGTACCAAAAGTCTAAGTAGTGAATTAAGAAAGTTAGATGTGGAATTAAAGGAGGAGTCAGCAAAGACAGACAGGAGGGTCCCAATGTACAAATCACATCCAATTTTGTACATTTAAAACTGGACAGTTGCAGAGATTACCCTCAAGGAACAAAATAGTATTGCAAAATATTTTAATTGCCTCAAATTCTGTTCATTGTTCCACACAGGGAAATCTGCATCCAGACCAACCAACAAGGGAACAGCTGATTAAACTATAGAAATTCACACCCTGAAGGCAAAACAAAAAATAGATTTGGGTGTTTATAGTTTATTAAATGAATCCCCTTGCCTTGCCACCAAAAATGTAGCTTGTGGAAGCTAAGAAAAACACAGCAGAGGAAACAAAAACTTAACAAATTTATTAAAATACAATTAAAAAATCTACAGCACCCAACCAGGAATACTGGGTGATTTAAGAGAGAAATGGAGCTTATTTCTCTGTACTAGGATACACTCTATATTAGAGTGGGAAGACATAAAAAGAGTAAAGATCTCAAAGATTAAAAGGAGCTCCTAAAATGGTTTGTGGGAGGTCTACGCCAAAGACGCCCAAAGCAATCTCTCCACCAACTTTTCTTTAACGAGTTGCTTGCTTTTGCCTCAGTTGAAAATCTGGTGTATAAAGCCCAATATCAAAGCAACCCGAGATTTAGGAAGGGGGCTGCCTTTTCAAGCCCTGGTCCCAAAAATCATACCAGAATTTGCAAAAATCAAATGTCTCAAGCAACTCTAGTAGGACAGGGAGAGGTTAAGTATGGTCATTAGTGCCTGAGGACCATGTGCCTATTTCTATCTCTTCCCCCTTCATGCACTGACATCACACATGGTCGGCCCATGCGCAGAAACTGCATTGCTTTCATTGATTGTGCGCACGCTGCTCTGGGAGAACGTTTGCCGGAGGAGCGAGATAAAACTGCTTTAAATAAAATTAGTTAATTATGAAATGCTTTAAATGAATGAGCAATAAATTGGTTTCTTACCTCGCGGGAGGTCACTCCCGCTAGGATCATAGGAATAGGAAGGAGCGGCACTTCCAGTGTCCCCTGCGTCACTGACTGGAGGAAGGGACGGTGGCTGGTATGGATACGGCACCGAAGGAATCATGACTATTTTTTTAAGTAGTAGAAAAAGTATTTTAAAGAAGAAAATTAAAAAGCAGCCCAATCTGTCAAACAAATCCTAACCTGGGTCTAGCTATAAACAGCTGCACTGCTTTTAAATTTGATTTTGAGCAGAAATCAAAGGCCCGATGTACCCAACTTGTGGCCGTGCTGTCAAATTTTGGAGAGTGTGGCTTTCTGAGTTCCTTGGAGGCTGTGCAGCTCCCGAGCACCAGAAGTTGCCAAGGAACAGCCAGTTTGAGATGTGTTAAGGTACGCTACAAAGCCAAACAGTTAACTATTCCTGCAACTGTGCTTTATTCACTTGGATTTCTGCAGGTTTGTAGCCAGTTACTCAGAAAAGGTCCCATCTCCACCCAAGCAGGACACCTGCAAAAGAGAATTCAGGTGCACAGAAAACATGTTTTTCCCCCAGAACCATTTAAGCTAAAATCCATGTTACAGCCTTCTGCATTTTACGCTGTTCTATCGTTTTTACATTTAATCGTTTTTTACAAATGGGAGTACTTATACATATTCTTGTTCCTTGCCTCAGGTAAAACAAACCCCATGAATCAAACTTTGACCCCTCTCTTATTTAACTTGCAATATTGGTAACACACACACTTAAACTGTTACCTTCAAAAGATTAGGCAGAACCGGAGTTCACTGGACTGTGCACATCATAAAGAATTTAGCTAGCTTAGTCAATCCTATTCAACCAAACAAAATTTCTGTAAGAAGTCTACCTCGTTCTCTGTGCTTAGAGAATAAGACTTGGGAGAAAATCACAGTTCAGAAACAAGATGGTCCATGTGCAGTTTTGTGCATTTATGTTTAGATCTCTGCTCCCTTACGCACAAGTTCATATGAGAGAAACAGAACAACTTGCAAAGCATGGGGATGAAGACAAACCTTGGTCTTCCCAGAAACAAAAATCCTAAGACTCAAATTATTGACAAGAAATTCCTCCATTCAGACACATTTCACTTGCCTGCCAATACACTGCCCCACATTTACAATACTTCAAGCTGGCTAGACCTTCTCAACAAAACAAAATCACCACAGCACCATCAAGTGGCTGGAAACCTTCCTGATGCACAAGCTGAAGAGGAAAACAGGACGAGAAGTGAAGCACAGAGGGAAGAGGAGGTGGCCCTGGGCCCCCAGATGACACGGGACGACAGCTGGCAAGATTCCTGCTCACTGCTCATTGCCCATGCAGGGCGAAGAGAGCGGCGACCACAACAACTGGAGGGCAACCAATTCCCCACCTCTGCTTGCTTTGCCTTGTCCCTGGTGACAGCAGTTGAAAGCCCGTCACTTCCACCCATATACAGGAACAGAAGCAAAGAATCTATGCAAAGTGTAGAAACAGGAACTTTGCCGGGAGGCCTTTATAGTTAGCGTTCACAAAATGTTGCCCCAAAGCAAATGACACGGCCAGACAATGCAATTCCTTGCTCACCTGACACAGACAAATGGACCCACCCCTCCTTGCCCTCATCTTTTGTTTCCTCTTCCTCTATCACCTTCCTAACCTGTTTACCTGAGTGACAACACAAGAGCGAATTTCCAACTGTCTACAAAGGTACGAGAGTGTATCAGGGACCTTGAATGATCAGAAAACCATTTTCTTCCTGGTAGTTAGATATCCTGGAAAGAAATATTCACTTTCTCTTCTAAACCAAGTGGGTTCCCTGCCTAATTTTCATTCTCCTCCTTCACTTCAATTCATTGTTGCTAGAGATAATGAAAAGCTTTAATTACTGGTTAAAAAACAACACTCACCAATAACTAACTGTCCCTGCCTGTCCCCCTCCTCCAGAGGGACAATTAGTAGCTGAAGAGAGATAAGAGAAGCAGCCAGAAAATAGCCCCCACTCACAGTACCTGCCCTCTTTGGAAGAAGAGGAGGACTCTTTATGCAATCTGTGGCCAGGTCTGCCTTTCTCGACATGGAACTTCCTTGCCTTCCAAAGCCTGACAATTTTTCTAGGGGTTTTATCATCTGTAGTTTTAAGGAAAGGCTGACTTGCTACAGCAAGGATTCAACTTTAAGGGGGGCTTTTTTTAAATGTGGAAACCTCAGGTGCAGGGCTAAATCCATCCCAGAACTGGGTTCCCCAGAGAACAAGCTTTACTTCCTCCAATCCCATCTCCTTAGCTCTCCATCAAACGTTTAGAAGCTTTCTGGGTTTTGTACAGCTTTCCCTCTGTTCTCAAGGGCTTAAGTGCCTCCCTGCTAAGACTCAATTCCTGGCAGTAAGAGCCTGAAGCAAGAACAGGCTAGGATTTTGGTATTCCAGCTCTGCAGCGTTGTGACACTGGTCCCATGCACCATGGAGAGGCATCCCCAAAAACTTTTCAAATATGCAATCCGACCCCTTGGCTCAATGTTACCTGCCAGGTCAGCATCAAATCTCATGGAGACAAGCCACACCTCACCTGGCCTTCCCACAGGAGGGGAGACTAAGATGGGCTGCATCGTGTTCTGGGGCACAGACGGGCTGACACTGACTTGTGGGGCAGCTGTTGAGCTGGAGCAGAAGACGGCTGCCGGGGCACTGTTCACCCCTGAAGAGCTGGAAATCACTGCAGAATTCACCATCACCTGCAGGGAAGGAAGTGCAAGAATCAGAGAAGAGGAGGAGACCGCATACGTCTTGCAATGGGCAGACCGGACTATCATGGGCCAACAGGACAGCTTTTCGGTGTGGGAAGTTCTCTGGTAGAATGGCCCAAACCTATAGTGTGTTTTTCATGGCCCAAAGCTGGATCTAACCCTAAACGAACTGAGACTTCCATTGCACTCTCCTGAGTTTTTAAGAACCGCTCAGAAAATGCCACCCAGGCCAACTGGCTTTTTCCTTAAAAACACAACAAAACAGTTACTCCCAAACTTCTTTTATCTGCTCAGCTGCACTCTTGAAAAACAAAGGCTGCAGAGATGCGCACCCTTTGTGCCTGATGGGTATAAGCAGCAACATCTGATGTTGCAGCTCTGGTCCAGCCCTTTCCTAAGTCATTCATTCCTTGAGTTGAAGAACCAGCCCTGATTACTTCAGATAGTCCCACTCAGAGGCAGCTAGGAGGACAATGATCCACAGCCACACTGGACATCATCTTACAAGTGAAAGCAATGTGCTTTTGTTTGCTTGCTTGAAAGGAAAAAGGGCCCCTTTTATGGCAAGTCTTTGTTTACTTAATTTTGTCTATCTCTGTAAAGCCAGCAATACCCCCCCCACCCAACACACACACACTTTTGCAGGGGATGAATGGTCCTGCTGGGCAGATATTTAGCAAATCTTGAGTTAGAATGTTCACTGGGAAATAGTAGCATTTTTTCCTGGAAAAATTACCTTCTGGGAGTAATTGTATGAAGCAACTCCCTCTTGAGAAGAGACAGAGCTTGGGCCCCCATCCTGCAAAGACTAGACAGAACAAATGGGGGGGGGGCATTAAACCATTACCAGCATGAATTCCAGTCTTGTAATATATCTGTGGAGAGAACTTGCAAAGAAACCCGAGAGGGTCAGCACCAAAGGGCTAAAAAAAGACCCCTCAAGATACCACATAAAGAACTTTGGGTGCCCGCCCTGTTGTCAATTTTGTTCTTTCCTGATACTCACTAAAACCTCCCCCAGCCACGGTTTCACATTTTGGTTTATGGCCACTCCAACTGCAAGCACACTGCAGTGCAGTCGTAGCTTTCCTAACCACGGTTAAATGCCCCACATGCACATCAGGCATTGCATAGTTCGGTTCTGCACGGTTTGCTATTTTATGTTGAAACGTTACACTACATTTATTCTGGGTTTTATTTTTCTGAGAGCTACTGCAAACCACCCAAAGAACTGTGGCTGTAAGGATAACGCTAACGTTAATGCAGAGAGTTGTTACGGGACCCTGGGGGAGGTAGATTCACCCCCTTGCCCCAGCATGGTCCAGACTGGCATTAGACCCTGTTCCTTCAACTCCAACCAAGGTGTGTTGACCTTCCCCGCCAAAGAGCGCCCTGCTTGCTTAAAGAGTGCACTGCTTTCCCAGAGATAAACCAACACCCCAACGCCAGCAGCTCAAACAGCCATTCTAATGGGGGCAGAGAATCCAGCAGGAAAGTGGTGACAGAATACTATGGAGTGTGACTCCCAAGGATGGAGTCACAGTCCATAGTATTTGGGGCCACACCCATGGGATCTATGATCCCAAAGATACCTGAGCATCTGTTTAAATGCAGCTTGACACAATTATCTATCATTTTCGGCTGGTCAAGGCAAAGTTGCAGTCACTTACTCTTGCCAAAGCGATCCCTTTCCCACTGGAAAAGCCAGGCAGAGAATGTGGGCTATTATCTCCAGACCAGACCAGGAAAGGCTGGCAGACAGGGGTGGAGGAAGGAAGGAAGGAGGGAGGGAGGGAAGGAAATGCTGGGTTGTAAGTGATTACCAGCAGACAATCTCCACTAGGTTTCCAAGCAGTTTGCCATTTGTCCTGTTCACCAGTGTGGGCATATTTGTGAGGCCAGCAGAGAACAGAGAAGGTTGTGCGAATCACCAGTACTGCACTGCAAGCCAAGCCTAAGCACCATCTCCAGGGCCCATGTGTCTGAGCACCAGCTTGATTTGACCACAGATCTTGCATAGCTTACCAAGTTTGCAGTGGATTCTGCTGTGTTAAACACAGTCGGAGTTTCACAGTCTGGATCTGGAAGAAGTGTGTAAACAGGAAAGTGAAACAGGCCAGTATTTCTCATTCTGACTTAAGTATGTAAGGACTGACTTACCCTGAATGTGTATATGGAAAATATCACCACTGTACTGACCTGAAGGGGTATAGAGATAATCCTCATGGTATTCCCCTAGGAAAGCAGAAGAGAAATGCATCATTAAAGAAACAAATTGGAATTACGCTTAGTGCAAAAAACCTTCAGGAAAAGATTACTACTGAAAGATCAAAACCTACTGCATACACGCTTTTATTCCTGCAGGAATGAAGTTGTCTATGCCCTTTAGATTTAAAGTCATGGCAAAGGGATTTATTACAAGCACCACTGGCAAATTAATATCTGATTAATCTATGAACAACTAGCTAAAGAAACAGATAGGCCAACAGCTTCAGGAGCCTCAAATCCATTGGAAAGATGCATTTTGCTGTGTACCCGAGTCAATGGAAGCCATCAGCAACGAGCTGACCTACTTGCACTGAAATTGGTTTACTGCCACCAAGTGTTACTATTTGGGTTACCATTTTAAGTCACTTGTATTTACAAAAAGCAGAATATGAAATCTTGTTATGTCAACAAGTGACTAGTGTGTAATTTAATGCGGGGGAAATAAACAGTCCATATCCCTGTATGAATACTACTAGGCACAGTTTTAACATGGGAATGACACTGCCCTATACTATGGGATGCTGTATGCGTCCCAGAGTAACATGTGGAACACATCTGGAAATGCTAAGAATTACTACCACATATGAACAGTTGTAGAGCAGGGTGGCTCCATTGGAGGACTGGGGTGTAGAGAGGAGACATGCTCATTTCCAGAAGGCCTCCCCTAAGAGGATGGGGAGGGGGGCAAAGGAGAGTTCTCAGAAGTAAATACTAAATTGGCTTCAACGAACCACTCTGTACATGCTCAGGGATTCATCCTAGGTGTTTGCACTTCTGGAAAATGTAAGGATCGTTTTGCAAGGAAGGTCTGTGGCTGGGAAGGTGCGGGGGGGAATGACAAGCAGCATTTTGGGATGTGCCCCCCCTTGCCTTTCTCCCTACCACCAACCACAATGAAGCTCCCCAAAGCTTCTCCGAAATAGAATTCACCCAGAGCTGAAAGAGGCCCTCCCTGCCTCCACAGTTCTCTTACCATTATCACTTGGCTCATCTGCTTCTTCTTCTGAGGAATTCAGCTCTTGCTTGCTGGGTGGGATGGGACTCGGGCCCCTCCTGGCTACCCAAAATCCTGCAGGGGTAGGGACCATCGGAGGATGGTTGCCCTGATTCTGGGGAACAAGATGGGATGTCTCATTATAATTGCAAATAGCTTATCTTAGGAAAGGCTTTCCCTATTCCAGTCTGTAGGGCGACAGAGAAACGGAACTTAAGCAATACTGTTAATTTATATTATTTTAACGAAGTTTTTATGTCTGTGAGCCGCCCCGAGGCTTCGGCGAATGGGGCAACATAGAAGTTTACTAAATAAATAAATAAATAAATAAATAAATACTTCCAAGTTCATGCAAAAGGTCATCCAGCAGAGAGACAGACAGATTAAGAGAAAAGCACCAGCAAAACCTTTTTCTTGCTTTTCATGCCACGTATACGAAAGCACAAAGTCATTTTCATTAAGAGAACACAGTAGAAGCAGAAACCTATCAAGCAATCAGCTATTTTTGACCAGTCCATTCAAAATTTAGAACTACAATATTTGTTGTAGCAGAAAGTGAATAGAAATATCACGGTCTGATTCCCTTTCTATTACTGCTCTTCCTTTTTTTTTTAATCAAAAAGGCCTGACAACACATATTTGATGAGTGTCAGTTTAACACCTTTTCCTCTTATTTGCACTGTAAACCATTCAAAACAGTTACACAGAATCACTGCTACACTGAACCATTTCAGTCTAGTGAAAACAATTTGGAGCCTAAATTCCTGCGCATCCAATTATGATTAATTTCTGCATTCAGCTTCTTCCCTATTGGGAAATTAATTGTGCTTGGTGGTACAGTTTTTGTTCTGAATGTAATGATGTTCTACACAGGTTGGGGCTGCATTAATTGTTGTATCTTAAGATACAAGAACAGACTCCTCGCTTGATGTGCTGATACAAACAGCGTCACAGGTTACAAGTTCATTTATTTCAGAAAGGGTGAAATGTGAGCACAGCAACGTTTTTCCTCCCTGGTGCAGCTTATCTGCATGGTCTATTTTGCCATTTCTCTCATTTAATTCTCTTCAGCTCAGTGACTTACGGGTAAAGCGGGGAAGGTTGTATCATCCCCTTCTTCAATTTCATAGAAAGTGATTGTTTCTTCCAAGCCGCGAGATTCTTCTCCATTCTCAGGGGAAAACCCGTACTGGCACTCCTTATTCACACACTGCATCTGTCTGCGGCTGCGGCTGTATGAACTTACGAAAGAATGGAGCAAGACGTTAAGAGCTGCCGCTTCTGAGACGCTGAATGAGTTTGCATGGCTGGGGAATGACAAGAAGCCAGGGGGGATGCTTCTTCCTGCCCTACAATGCTGGTGCAGCTTACCATGTTGTCTGAACCCAGTGAGTGTCATTTCTAAACGCCCGAGCAATGAACAAGCCATGGGTTGTGTATGATTTGGAAGCCTCTCCTGCTAACCACCTTGCTGGGTTCAGATGACCCAGAAACTCATGGACAGGGTAGGCTATTCTGGAGATGAAGCAGTGTGTGGGCGGAGCAGCATGGGGGGAGAAAATGGCCTCTCTTCCTCCCCCACCTACCCTTTCAGACAAACTCCTATCCCTGAAATACCCCATTTGTCAATTAATAGGTGCAATGCATTTGATATAGCTTTATTGTATTTGGTGATGACAACAGAGCAAGGTGCATTTGAACTGGGGTCAGCAAAACCATCTTTTGCTTTGATCCGAGACATGCAACAATCACGGTGCTAGAAACTGATGAAAGGTTGCCCCGGGCTTCTCAATCAAGTTGGAAGCTGACGTGATTTCAAGGATACAGAAAGAGAGTCCATGAAATGCCTGCCATATTCTCTAGAATTATGGAAACTGTGACTCCTGCTTAGCATGCAGAAAGTGCTAAGTTCAGTCCCAGAACTGGGCCTAATTTCATGCTATCCAGAGTCTGATTTCAAAAAACACTCTGCATAAGATCAGCTCAGGCATCTTCCAGGGCAGATGGCAGCCTGCTTCCCAGAACAGGAAGGAGGGCAGGAAGAGAAGGGTGAAAGGGACGGGGTGACCCACACACTGGTTCCCATGGTCCTGGCCATCCATGCTGCTGGCTTTAGTGCAACTCCTGATGATGTAACAATTACCCAAGGCAAATTAAAGGCGGCTGCCCACCCCCAAAGGAACTATTTTCCTAGGAGTGCTCCTTGTCAGAGCTGTGGCTAGATCAGCCTTCTCCAACCTTGTCCCTTCCAGACACGTTTAGACTGCAACACCCCTAATTCCTAGTCAGTGGCCCTGCTGCATGGAAATTCTGGGAGCTGTGGTCCTTTGAAGGCCACCAGGTCGGGGAAAGCTGGCTAGACGGACCAGTTGCCTGCCCAATATAAGGCAGATCCTTGCACATGCAGGCAAGCAACACAAGTGTTCTATTTCTCTTCATATCACCTTTCACTGGGGAAAGACTTAAGCGACTGAAGCCAGCAGTCTTCTGGTTCCTCCCAGAACACGATTCCCAGGATCTCTGGCCACCGACTAAGCCCAAAGGGGACTGCAGATCTGACTGTCCAGAGGCAACAGGAAGAGCTGCTTTCGACCAAGTGCAGATGCAATGCTGATTTACCTCATGGAAATATTTGCAGAAACTTACCGTGATCTATAGGAGAAGTTATCATAGCTCTGATAACACCTCTTCCCTGCAGCAGGGTAGAATGCTATCTCAGGGCCAACCATGTTGTTTCTGTTTATAAACCGGGCAGATCCCCTAAGTTACAAAAGAAAGTGAAGTGACTGCAAACCTAGCACTCTTCATCACCTCGTGAAGCTCTGCTCAGGTAGTTTTGGCCACCAGGACCAGAACGGTCTCCCACACCCTTGCACAGCTTAGCCCAAAGCCATAGCTTAGCACTGTGTGTGACAGCCAGGCTGAGTCATGGTCTGAATTCTTTCCCCTCCCTTTCCTTCTGGAATTACCATGGAGAGACTGGAAGCCCTGACCTGGATTCCCCAGAAACATCTACTGTCTGTTTTCCATCACTTCTAGAATGGGCAGAACTCCAGTTAATGTCTGGCTTGTTAAAACCGGCCAAGATAAAATTATGGCTACTGATCCTGCTGTTTCAATTCCATTGTTACAACTAACCCACGTTCCCTCCATATACACCCCGTTTGGACATCACTGCCATTAGTAGAATAAGGGAAATAGCCGGAGGAAAAGATGGTGCATGAACCAAGACTCAATCAGGTTCCTTCACATAACGCTAGACTATGGCTTCCCCTTATGACCAAACCAGGCCACAGAAATCTACTGCTGTCTCTGCAGATTTCAGAATCTGTCCTTCCATTGATTTGCTTGTCTTAAGAGGGAACTCTGAAAGCATGACCACAGCGTGCAGCAAAACCTCAGAAGCTGAGTTGAGTCCAGCACTACAGGGAACAGAGATCTAGAGCTTGCCAAAAGCTCTTCCAAAATAGGCTCCTATATGCAAATATGCTTCACTGGGGGTGCCTGAGGGGTCCTAAGGTCCATGGTCCTGAGCTTTTTATTAGGCTGACTCTGAGCAGCAGTGCCGAGAACACATGGTTCTGAACTACCTAGGCGGCCACAACCCAGGGAGGGCATTTGATAGCTGCAAGGCGCCTTACCTGGACAGCCCGTATCCCCTGCCGGGGCGCTGGGAATTCTGAGGGTGGTAATGCTCGTAAGGGCCCACGTGCCCTCCTCCTTGAGAGCAGTGAATGGGAGAGGATCGGCCTGACGGAACACCCTGCTGCAGCCGAGGCGGGAGGGCAGGCGGCCCTCTGCTGTAAGCCACGGTCATGTAGACTTCCTTTCCACGTACTTTCTTAAGCAGTTTCTTCCGTGCCTTTATATCCATATCTGGAAGGGCAATTCGGGAGATAGGGAAGCAGCTGAAGGGCAGATAGATATACACACGCACACACAGGTAGCAGAGAACTGGATCACTTCTACCAGAATGTTTGCGTATGTGTCACATCATCAGTGGCCCTGTGGGAAGGAAGATGGCGGAAGGCCGAGAGGGGCACATAGGAAACATCCGGACCTGTTCCAGTTGAGTTCTCACCTCCTGCTCAGAAGATGACAGAGGACTTTGGGAGGCCTGCTGCAGGTCTACCCAATTTTTTTCCATCTTCCCTTCCCATCCTTTCCCCTTTGTACATAAATTCCTTTCCAGGTTTCAAACCACTGGACAGGGACTGTCTTGTTTACTGGGAGATAATAAGCCACTCTGGGAGCCATTTTTACTGCAGTGTGGGATAAAAACACTTTAAGTGAAATGGACAGTGTGTCCTTTCCATTTCTTAAGCAGAGATTAAATGGTGAAGGCTCAAGGAAAGCCAGTATTTTACAAACAGAGACCCTGGAGAAAACTGATAACACAGTGTGCAAATAAGACTAGAGTGCTAAAGCTGCTGCTGAAGCAGTCTAAAAGTATTAACTATCTGGACCAGGAGAACAGGAAAATGGATTAGGCTGCCACCATTTAGCATGGAACTGAAAGGGCATCTTGCAATCCAAGTCAAGGCCTTTAGTTGCAGGATGTGGACAGCTGAAGCAGCAAGCTGGCCCCAAGAGACCTCCTCAGGGCATTTATAAGTGGACCTCCCACTTCCAAGGGAGCAGGGCTTCCGAAGAACAGTAAGGAATGCAAATTGCAGCACTACAGTCTTGGTACCCAATTTCTGCCTAGCCCCTAGATTTGCCGGATGGCCACAAAGAATCAGAGACTGGCAGGTGGCTGATCAGCAGTGAAATTGCTCAGATACGATCCCCTGCAGCAGCCCTGCATCGGTCCCTTGCCAGGAGAACCCCTTTGTTGACTTCTCTCCTCTCTCTGGCAAAGAGAAGGCCAAAAGATACTTTTCGAGCGATTCCCAAGGCTGACCCTTACTCAGGATACACTGAAGAACTGACTTCTCTTTCATGCTGTCTGGAGCAAGAATATCTGCATTCTGATTTAGATGAGGCTGATATACCTGAAGCATTGGCAAATTTCCACACTATTCTATTATTTGATTCATATCCCGCTTTTTTCTTTTTTAAAGTGTTCAGATTGGCTCACATTCCCCTCGTCCTGCTGCTTTCCATCCTTTCCTCATAACAACAACCCGGTGAGGCAGTCTGGGCTGAGAGTCTGTGACTGGCCCAACATCACCTCTTTGGCCCCATGGCTGAGCGGGGACTCGAACCCAGATCTCCTGAGTGCCAGTCTGGTGCTCTTAACCACTATACCACACTGGCTCTCTCTTTATATTACTTGGAAGTCCAGCCTGAAGCGGGGTACCTCTAATCCAAACCGAACAAATAAGCACACCAGGATTTCAAAGAGAGGCACTAAATTACGGCGAGTTTTCAAGATAATTTCTATTTTACA
The DNA here is from genome assembly GCF_004798865.1 of Varanus komodoensis. Lineage (NCBI taxonomy): Eukaryota > Metazoa > Chordata > Lepidosauria > Squamata > Varanidae > Varanus > Varanus komodoensis. The sequence continues at coordinate 15,200,801 of NW_025335549.1, read as the reverse complement.
AGTTTCATTTGTATCTGACAGATCTATTATTGCTTTTTCACACTGTAGCTTGAGAGTCTGAGATCGCACCACTTTTAGAACAGCCAAAGTGAATTAACTAGAGCAAAATTAAGAGGAGAGAGGCTGCTCCAATGAAATAAAGGGAAAAATGGATGGATTTTTAACAGGCCACAGACGCAATGGGTAAAAGAGAGATTAGCAACCAAAGCTATGTTCCTCAAGGCCTCTTCTCCCGCCCACTCCCCATCTTTCTTAACTGATGTCTGCACCCATCTGCCCCGAAGTAGAACCAAAGAGCAAAACCAAGCTGTCTCCTCCCTGATCCCATAAACCTACCCTGGCCCTGGGCCAGCCCTCCTCACCCTGCTGTTCTCCAGAGGGTTTGGACTTCACCTCCCATTCACACACAGGCTGCATACAGAAAAAATGGAGGAGAATACCCAGCCCCAGGTACTTCAGAGGGTGATGTGTCAGACGCGTGGTACGTGGGCAGTATGCATAGTGGTTAGATGGAAAAGCAATCTGTTTGATCCATGGAGTGATAATTTGAGAAAAGCTTTCACATCTCTTGGGTGCAAGACTGGGAAGATGGAAATGCTTTTAGGAAGACACAAGAAGGCAAAAGGAGTACATCTCTCATTATTTCTCCATATATCCAATTTACGACCACATTCACAAAGATTTACTATAATAAATTATGGCGTCAGGATTTGCGGCATCAGACCCATGACTTGCCAACATCCTTTCAGCTTGGCTATGCCTTGGACACAGAACTCTTTTCAGTCAACTTTAAGGCTGCATTTTTTCTCTTATGCTGCTGCTGATTCCAGATCCGAACTAAATATATGGCAAGTTGTAACTGGGGGCGGAGGGTATGTGTTACCCTTCTTACAAACTCTCTCGGTATTTTAACTGGTTGTAATTCACGGTTTGTTATCTCTATGGCTTGTTTTATATCCGTTTCAGTTCATTCCTGCACAATGCTTTATCATTTACCCTAGCGAGGGCTGTCATGCAACATTAATACTTTTTTATTTTAGTTGAACTGATATGTGAACAAAAGGGTGCTATTTCAGTTTTGCTTGACTGACAGGAGAATAGTTCCACAGAAGAAACGTGCACTTGAGTTAAATGACGTGCGCACGTTGCCACAGCACAGCATTTGCTTCTTCAGCCGTGCCGCACGGGAGGACGTGTCTCTTTTAAGTGGCTGTTCTCACCTGCGCTACGTAGGGGAGTGCTTGTACTAAAAACAATGATGTCTTTAAAATCTTCCTCATTACTCATCCAAATGCCTGTAATCATTTAATCACACTGGTTGAGCACACAAGTCTATGCACAGCCTACATCTCTCAGCACGGATGGCTGGGAGTTGGAGGATTTTTTTTTTCTGTCTCACTGTTCATAGGACTGTCCTGCAGACACTGCAGTTATGATCCAATGGTTTCGTTTCTTAAACCCGCAGGATTTTCTATCCTACCCCAGGCCTTGGTTGATCGCAGAGGCAGGATGTGTTATGATCAGCTTCACTGCAAGAATCCTGAAGGACTGTTTTTGCTTTCTCCACCCACAACAAGCATAGCAAACCTTCGGTGCTGCTGGATATGGGAGATGAAAGCATTTCCATGAAGGTCTGGTGAAAATGGTTTTGTTGTGTTTTGCATTCTGTATTCCACTTTCTTTTAGCCATTCACCCAGTATTTCCCACTGATCCTTTGTTTAAAACCTTCAGTTGTATCCCATGCTTTATTTACAACTCTTATAAGAGTGATTTAATATTAGATTATATTGCTTCAGAACTGATATATTTCTCCCATCTTGGCTGCTTCGCTTTGTGCCCCTTCGTGGTCCCAACCATGGGTTAAGAACCAGGTTCTGCTTGGCCTTTCTTGACTGGATCTCAAGGTTTGCCTATTTACTGTCTCTAAAGCAGTGCAACAGACAGCTTTGCATCTGCACAGACCCACAGATGCCCCATTTGGTAGCAACAGTCTCTTAGTTCCTCTGGGTAAGGAGTGGGTAACCCTCCAGCTGCGGACTGCCTGCCCTGGCGTTAAGCAGCCACAGCAAAAGTGCCCATCATTGTCTGCTTGGCACCCACCTGCAATCTTCTGATAGTTTCCTCCTTTTCGACTGGGGACCACGTTCCATGCAGGGACTGGTGTCACTTGTGTCACCGGCTTCAAATTCATCAGTGGAACAACATGCCTGCCCAAGAAGGATGTCATTACAACCAAGCTCAACATTCCCTGGATGACACCATATTGGCAAGTGCTCCAGAGACTACCAAGAAAGCAAAATGATACTAACCATCAGAACGCAAACTGAGTTCGGTCATTACGGGCACTTAAATTAGTCATTTCCAAAAGGCTAATTTAATTGTTACAAAGACACTGGGCCCTGATGGGTTACACCTGAGAGCACTCCAAGAGTTGGCAGGCGTTCTCTCACGCCCACTGACCTCCATTTTTGAGGCCTTGTGGAGAGTTGGTGAAGTCCCAGAGGACTGGAGGGTGGCGTCAGTGGTCCCAATTTTCAAAAAGGGCAGAAGAAGCGACATGGGGAATTACAGACCAGGTGCATCAAACTTCCAGAAAAGCTGAATAAAATCTGTGCTAGGCTGCCCCAAGAACACTTCCGCAAGGTGTCAACAGAATGGTGTGTGGAAAGGTCTTGCTGCAACTCTTGTTCCATGCAGGTAACTTAAGAATTAGGTCACAACCATCAACAACCTTCACTAAGTGCTGACTGAATGGCAGGAAAAGACACTTCTGCGACCGGCAAATCCCAGTTTGTTTCCATCCACTTGAGCATTGCGCCCCAATAAACATTTGTGGCACCTTTAGAACACCGAGCATCTTGTGTACATCAAGTGGTATCCATGCCAATGAAATCGCTTCAATTCCAGGCTGTAACACAACGACTCATGCAAAAGCCAAAGGGGAGGCACATGCTTCTGCCAGGCACTGTACAACTACTCCCAGTCGAGGAATCCAAGGGCACTGGCATCTCCGACAAAAAGGAAAACCTTTGGCTCTCTGGGCAGGACTCCTGTTCCATCTAGCCTTGACTGGAGGGCAATTCCTAAGTTTCACACCACTCTTTGACACTTTTTGCCTTCTTAGCCTGTTCATCCCACGCGTTCTGACCAGCCACTCGATATCTATTTCACATGACAGCTGCTGATGAGTGGAGCTGAAATGCCTGGTGTTAAATGCAGTTGAAAACACTTCCTGTGCAACTTTACACATACCTTCCCAGGGCGCACCATCGGTGCATTGCAAGCGTGAATGCAGAAGAGCATTTTTGAAGGCTGTGGGCCTCAGCAATAGACTGATCAAAATGAGCTGGCTCAGAACATTTCATCTAGGGATCTGGAGAGGGAAACCTTTTGCCATCAATTTATTGGCCTTTAAGGAGGCCAGAAAAGAATGTCTCAGGTGTTCTTGCTGCAGGAGACTAGCTTCCTTCTGGAAGCTGAGCTTCTCTGTGGGAGAAATATCACAGCAAACACACCAAAGCTTCAGGTGACCAAGGGATATACCTTGGACAACATGGGCTTCTTGGACAACTTCTTTTCTTATGAAGGAGAACAATTTATTTTTGCTCAGCAAAGGATTATGAAGCTTTATTTCTCTTCAGCAAGTATTGCAGAGAGCAAAATTCTGGTGGCAAAGGCACAGAGGGGACCCAAATAGAGAGTGCTTGGAGCTGCAGTGAATTTGTCCTCCTGAACCATGCAGGTTGCATCTCTGCACGTCTGTCTCATGCAGGCTGGACCTGAGGGACCGGAGACAGCAGACACTTTCCCAGTGGAAGGCTGGGCACCAAGACAAGCTTACAGAAATGTGACCGTGGGAAGCAGCAGGTAGAGAACTGAATTAAGCTATGAAACAGTTCGTCATTACAGAAGCTTTGCTAGTTTCAAATCGGCTGTCTCTGCATTCGCTCTGCTGGAGAGAGGAGCATTAGCCACAATGCAGCCTATTGGAAGTAACGTTCCGCGCTCCCGCGCAGCCTTAGCCGCTAAAGGATTATCACCACCCTAATTTAGACGTAGCACAGACTAAACCCTAGTACTTATGCCTAATCCACTTCAGTCCCATTAGCACAGTTGCTGGCTGGTATCACAACATCAATGAATGAACATCAAATTAAAGGGAAAGAAAGACATACTTTTCTGCCAGCTCCTCAATGAAGACAGTTACCAAATTATCCTGTCCAACATCTTGAATGTGAGCATTGTAGTATTTACCCCCAGTCTCGAGGCGCACCTGGGGAAAAAGAGCCTAGTTAAACCAAAGATGTAATTGGGAGACACGTGAGAACCCAGCTTTCCGGACATTCGGCTGCCAAAATGTGATATTAGCCACATCCAATTCATAAACTGACATGTTAAAATCCTTAGATGTGTAACAAACCTGCCAATCAACTTCCACGTCTGCAAATCAAACCAGATTACTTTTCTTATTCTGTAGCTGCCTGTTCAGTCTACATTTGGGGAGGGGAAGAAAGGTCTTAATAACCTTTTATGAACTTTCTCAATGCTTTTTTCCTTTAATCTCTTCAACAGAAAGCACGATTCCTCTGCAAAGCAAGGCCCAAATTGTGCCTGGGAACTGCACTGCATGATGGTGTAACATTGTTTCCTGGATTTTTCAGAAAGAAAAACAGATGACTGCAACTTTTGCTCCCATAGAACTCCTAGAAACAATGTGACACAACCTCCTAGCATCCTTTTGAGGGACAACCCAGGCCTATTTCGGCCATTCCAAAAGGCGGAAAGGACCTCTACTTACTGCCCTCTTCAGACATACTTTTACCTTTAAAAAGGACCGGAAGATCCTCAGACCACACTGCGATCACTTCAAGTCTATTCTTCCAAAACCTCTTAACCAAGAACTTCCTTCCACACTTTAAAATACCAGATTCGTCACTCAGTGACTCCATTATGAGATTAAAGGGTCAGTTTTTCCATGATTCCTCCCAACCACATCCCAGTAAAGTGGATCCAACATGGGAGCTGCCGTCAACCATGGCAGACCACTGCCGCACCTGGGCCAGCATTGCTAGCACTGGCTGGCAGCAGCTCTCCAGGTGCCGTGGCAGGTTTCTTTCTGAGCTCTACCTAAAGGGACTGGGGGCTAGTTTGGTGGAATAGAGAGATCATGCTCCCACATTCAGTTTAGACGCACAATGCAGGGATGGGCTATGCAATTCTCTCCTAGGCGAAATTCAAGAACCTTTCATTCTCAAGGATTTTTCTGTTCTGAATACTAAACTGAGTGTCAGCCAGCCAGAACACAGAAAAAGGGAGGCTGTGAAAATACGCAGGTGGCTAGAAACAGTAAGCTGCATAGTAAAACAAAACTGATCACCTTAACAGGATACACCATTATGGGCCCAAAAAAACTGCAAAACCCTTCAAGTCTCTGAGGTAACACAAGACAGAGAACTCAGAAAATGCTCAATATAGTGTTCGTTTGGGGAGCCAAACCATTATTAGTTGCATTTTCATACTTAGAAATGTGCCTTTGCCTTTAACCTTATGCTTTAGCTGCAACATATGTAATAAAAGTTGCTTTTAACAAGCTACCTTTTACTAAACAAGCATACAGGACTAACCTGGCACTTGTCTCCTAAATAGTACTGTCTTCCAGCAAACACCAAATAATCCATTTTTTGGAGTTCTACAAAAGGAGATCAACAAAGAAAACCTAAGGCAGGTATCATGTTCTCATTTTCTATAAAGTTCTATGATCTCTCACTAGCATGTTTTCTTTTTCCATGCTATTGATGGTAACAGTTTGCTTCTGTAATTTGTTGCACTGCTGAAGGGGATACGTTCAACTGCTAATCTGATTCTAACAAGAGTTCTAATATAAATATGGCGATAATCTATAATTTCATATATAAAGCCTTCAGGAGGAAACGGCTTTGCCTGAAATCCAACAAGGAACAAGATAATAGCCTCAGAATCAGAAACTGCCTTATATTGGCTGAGTTCACACATCAACCACTTATGTCTTGGCTTGAACCCTGGGTTGTTGTGATGTGTGAACCCAGAGGCCTGTTTAATCAGTTGTTGGTTGGTTTAATTGGTTGTTGGGTTCTCAACTGTGGTTGTTTAAACCATGGTCTGCAAAGTGTGAATCCAGAACTGTGGGCTGCCATTCATTGTGTCAGCAGGCCGCAGAGGCAGGGGTGGCGAGTGAACAAATCAAAGAACTCAGGCAAACTGCGGTTGAGCACTACACAGCTGGAAAGTCATTTGGGAGACTGGGCAAATCAGATGGAAAACACAGATTACTGTTTTTTCAATCATCAGACAAAACACAGGCAGGGCCACAAAAAAGGGGGGGGCTACTACTGTGTGCAAAGCAGGTCACAGAGCAAGACCTTTGTTAAAGGTTCTCCAAGGCCTCAGATCCTTTATGTGGCGGTATCAACAACAGAACCAGACGGAGGCGTCCTCCTCAATCCACTTGGTGTCTGAATGAAGGCAGTCAAAACTTATTCTAGGCCGGCTCAGAGGTGTCCAGTGCAGGCAAAGCGCAGCTAAAACACCTTTCGCATGCATGAAGATTGGCTGAGACTCCCGTCAAGTATGAGGAAGGAGATCACCTCCAAGGGGTGCAGTAATTATGTTGCTTGTGAAGCCCAGTTTCTTTCAAATGATAAGCCTCCCTCGGGGCACTGTGTTCTGCCTCCTTCGCCATGCAGCCCGATTGCTTCGCCAAATCGCAGGAAGCATGCAACATGACAATTCTGCAACTCTGCATGCGCACCTGGGAACCCAGGCCTTACAGGCTGGTGTTAAAATATTCACATGCAGCATTTGCATGTTAAATGTTCACTGCACTTACCACAGCAACCGTAACACGTGGAGTTGCCCTAACAGGCGAATGGCCCTGACAGTTTGCTTAGGGTACCTTTTCTGCTGTCCAGCCAAACGTCAAACTCTATGTTCCGGTATATCTCGGGGTCCAGCGCTTTCAATACTTTATAAGGAAAGGGCATCTTTGGATTCTCTGGAGGCTGCAAAGTTAAAACGGGACAAATTCAAACTTCATCCAGCAGCTTTGCTGTGCTTTTGTCCTTGATGAGAGGAAAATATGGAAACCTACAACTTCAGCTTTCCTCCACCTGGCCCTCTCCAGATGTGGGTTGGACTGTAACCACCATCCTCCTCAGTCCACTTGGCCAAGGATCATGCTTGCAGAGAATGACTGGAGCTGGGGAAGGCTGAGTGAGACTTTGATCCATTTGAAATTCCAATAGGACCGCATACAGTTTACACTGAGTGTGAAAGCAATGAGGTGGATAGCAAGGATATTATAACCTGCCAGGAAAAGCTAACCACTGGCAATTCATTTATGGGACTTAACAGGACTAAGATAAAAGACTGGAGAGAGGTTACATGGCTTTAGGATAGATGCCAACCTTATTATATGGATACAATCAAGGAAACCCAGTCCCTCGTCTCCAGTCTGTATCTATTGCAATGACTTCCAATCATCCATCACACAAAAAAGCAGGCACAAGATTGCAAGGTGTGCAGCACAACACCCGTTCCCCTCCAAACCTCCAAGCTATTAAAAATAGCTTGACATGAGGAAAATGGTCACCCAGGTCAGGGCAGAACGGGTATTGTGATGTGACACACATGCACACAAAGCTGGAGTGAGTTGCAGAGGAGGATGTTGCTTTATTAAAGACCAGGAGGAGCACAAGAGAAGTGCACAGCACAAGAGGGAAGCTGAAATCAAGGGAGGTGCTGCAGCCATTGATAGGTTGTGCACGGTTTTCAGGCACTCTGCTTTGGAAGCGGGCGGTGCTTTTTCCAGGCGCCTACGTTTGCCAGCCCCAAGGCAGAACTTGGAATGGGACGTGCTGAAGCGGCATCAGGAAGGGTCCAGACTGAGGGGTAGTGGGGAGAAGGGAAGGCAGGAAAGAAAGAGGTCTTCCATTTCCCAGATGTGAAATGCTCCGCACTGCTCGATCCCATTGTCTTAAGGTATCAAACCTTTCCCTCATCGGTGCCTTGCTTGCATTTTTCCTCTGGTGGGCTGGCTGACTCATAGCTGTCCCAGTCCTCCATCCTAAACAATCAAATACAGACAGGATTGGAAATATCATCATCGCTGTCCAGTGCTGAAAAACAAGTGTTTCAGAGGCTCTGCCATGCTTAGCGCCATGGTGCCATCACATGGTCAAATCGAGAATAACAAGAGACCGTCTCCTAATCATAACAATGTTGTAACTTGGCAAAGGCAATGATGGCAGCCATCCCTCTGCTTGCGTACATCCTGCGTACAATTGTGCTACTTGCCTTGAGAATCATCAACAAACATGCCCAGGTCATTGCAAACAAAACCCATTCCAGAACTCTGTATATCAACACATCTGAGATTTGCTGGTCATAAGTCATGTTCACCTGAAGACCAGCCATACCAAACCAAAGGATTTATTGGTTATTTATGCATTCATTAATGGATGCACGGTGATTTTGTTCAGGCTTTCAAAGCATACCTCTTTTCCGGAGAATTTCTGGATGCTCGGTCTGAAATGCAGTCAAAATTGGCATCCTCACTGCCAACAGATGCACTGTTTCTGTTTTTCTTAGCCCCACTTCGAAACAGCTCAATGGCTGTCCTCAGTTCTTCTTCATCCACACGGAAGACATTCTTGTACAGGATTTCATATAAGACAGCTAGGCAAAAAACAAATTTAGACCTCCTAAGGCCCATGACAAGCTTCTTGAAAAGGCTGTATTTTAAACATGAAATTAAGTGGCTGACTATTTAAGACAAGGCAATGGACAAGAAGTGCTTCATTTACCCTGGCAAATTGCAATGTTTGCTTGAAATTCTTTGGTATACACAGAATCATAGTGACCATTGTTGGAACAACATAGCAGAATCTGAAAAACAAGTAACTGGGTTAAAATATGTCTGGAACCCTTTATTTGACCTTTTGTCTCGTCTCACAAATCACACACACAGTCACGAGTGTCTCCCCGGTTGCTTTCTACATGCATAACAAACAACATCTACCTCTTATTCACACATCCGGAAACTATTATTACACTGCATTTAGACCCCACCTTTCTTCCTCTTGCAAGGAACCCAGGGCACCCCACAAAGTTTTCCTCCTCGCCATTTTATCCTCACAACAACAGCCCTGTGAGGTAGGTTAGGGTGAGAGGCAATGACTGGCCCAAAGTCAGCCAGTGGGTTTTATGGCTGAGTGGGGACTGGAGCCTCGATCTCAGCCCAGTACTTTTAACCAGCACACCACACTGGCTGTTAAATGCACGGGGGGGGGGGGGGGATGGACTTGCTAGGCCCTACTACCATTTCAATTTCAGCTCAATCCAGTTTGGATGCAACACATGGCACTCAGATGCCTTTTGGGCACTATTTGCACTCTTTGTGTAAATGTATTAAAATTTCCTTAGCTTTAAAAAATGCACAACTAATCTCGGAGACAGAAATTTGCAAGCTGGCAGCACTCACCAGCACAGGACTGGGAAACTGGAATCTGGGGTGGAGGGTGCATCTGGGGAGCATCGTGGAAAAGCATCTCATTTGCCCTCCCTACTGGAGTCTTTACAGATTCCTAGTCAACACCAGCTGGCAGAGGTTCCCCAGGGTTTCACCAGGCAGGAGTTTTCCCGGTCCCAGCAGGAGATGCTGGGATTCAGCCTGAGTCCTTCTACATGCAAAGATTGCCTTCCACCACTAAGTTACAGCCCCCTCCTGTTCTCCATTCGTAGGCTCATGCAACCTGCCTCCATTTCAGGGGACGGGGTGCCACATCCTACAGGAAATGGAGGCCCTGTCTGAGCTGTTCATTTCCTGGACAGAGACCTCATAGAAGGCATGAGGTCACCCATGCCTTCCACATCCCCACTCCAAGCCTTCCCTCACCAAAAAAAGGCTAAAGAGCAAATAACCACAGACAAACTATGGAGTAGTTTCTTTGGTCACACGCACACTGCCGTGACACGATGGCCAACAGACTGGCAGGAGAAACACAGTTATTAACACTTTCATTTCACTTAGCGCACAGTTCCGATTCACCCTGGCCGCCTTACCTTATCTTCAAAGCCGTTCTCTGTAGCATAGGAAGGTGGCTTTCCAGGTTGCCGATAAAGAATGAAGTCTCGGCTGGAGGATCAAGAATTAAGCAAGTAAAACACTTGAAAATACATTTAGCTCCTGTTTCTAGGAAGCATTACTTGGTAAAATGCATGCTTCATTAGTCTACATGGATTGTGGCCAAAAGGGAATTTCCATCTCGGGTTCCCCGTTACACAGCCATGTCCCAGTGTCATCAACTCACTAGTTTCCCAGTTCCCTACTCCCTATAATTAGGTATCACAGTCAAAAGAAATCCAAAATGTGATAACATTCTTGTAGAAATGAGAGGGACCTTTAAAGGATGACATTTCAACCACAGGTCCAAGCTGAGCACCATCTCTTAACCCATCCTTAGAAGACTTTCCAGATAAGGGCACTATCTGATGTAGTACATCAGCTCTTTTGCTTCACATCAGCCAGCCTCCCCCTAGTCTGTGCCCACTGGGATGGCAAACTGTCTTAAAAGCAGCAGTCAAGAAAAACTGAACACACCTGCCTATCTCTCCCCGCTTTCCCATCTCCTACCTACTTAATGTCTTGCCAAGGTATTCTGAGCCCATCCCGACCTTTTGGCAAGTTGGCAAATGCACTTGTGACATTCTTCTAGCTCAAGGGGCTAATGCCCCTTTCAAGTTGAAAGGAGGAAGGCTTCTCTCTACCATCGGCCACACTGTGCTGTTTTCCGTCTGCTAGAGGGACAAGAGCAAAGGCCCAGCAGCTCCCAAACTCTGATCTCCTTTTGGTGTCAGAGCAATGCTTCGAGTGAGAAAAGAGTGACCGGAGAAGAAGATACCGATCCATCTACCACCTTTCAAAGTCTAGATCTTTAATTTTTGAAGGCACTGAGAAGCATTTTGCTCTCTGCAGCACCTACCCAATAAATCCATTTTAATTAGAAGCGGTGACTTTCCTTAGCAGGTGGAGGCTGCCAACTCAAAGATATCAACAGAAATTACAGTGTGCTTCAAACTGCATTTTAAGGTTCACACAGACACACACACACACGCCGTACTTCTGTTCCCCTTCTGGGATGGTTTAGATAAGGACCTTGGTAATTCAAGAAATGGGTTTCACTTGAATGTCACTTTTGAAACCCCCTCCTCTCCCATATATGGCCATTATGACCCTGCAAAATGCCTAGCTCCCACCCTGTTGTTTTCTTTTTGGAAAGAAATGCAAGCGAAAAAACCCACTGCCCGCCCTCGACACCAGCAAGGACTGGAAGTGCCTTGCAATCCTCTTCTCTCTTAAAAACCCACCAATTCCCAGAAGCAGCCTTTTGCTCTCCACGGGAGGGGGAGGCAAGGAACAGTGACAGATTTAGCAAGCGGCAGCATTGAGCAGGAAAGCGGGAGAGGGTGCAAAGACCATCCTGCCACGCTCACAGAAGTGCTTTGAGATGGAAGGAGTTGTAGTTCTCCAGTTCGGCTTTCAAACCTGCTCTGATTAAAGCAACTGGCTTAAACGTTACTGCAGCCTTGTCACCGTAGCTGAGGATAACAGCGCTTGCAGTCCAGCACCTCATGGTATCCCAGCCAGATTTGCTGCGTGCAGCTTAACCGCCGCCTTTCAACACTACATCTGCTTCATATGTATGTTAGGACTGTAAATAAAGGGAACTTTGATGGACAGACAGTAAATGTTTGAGAATATTGGCTTTAGCAGGTCTGTCACCTGCACCAACTCCTAATATTCAGAACCGCTCAGGAGCTGATGGAAGGGATACTTACTTGTAGATCAGTGAAAGGACATTGATTTCTAGTTGTCCAGCACTTTCCTGTGGGTACAAAAGAGAAGTCAAATGAGCACTCTGAAGAACTCTGCACCAACACAGTGGAAACAGAAGTTCTCCATCTCATCTCTAGCAGAATGTGTCACCCATTTGGCTGACTGAAGCGCTCATTAGGAAAGTCAGCCTTCAAAGTGTCTCAAGTTCTCCACTCCTTACTATCTGTATTTCTATCCTGCCTTCTTCCGATAAAACCGAGCTCAAGATGGCTTACGTATCATTCAAATCGCAACCACAAAACAATCATAAAACAGCATCTTTAAAATGATCTGCAACAGCAACTAGAAAAGTTTAAGTTGTGATACTCCCAAGCAATCTTTCAGAATGAGGTCTCCACTGCTTTTCTTCTTAAGGATCAGTGTCCTCTTGGCATCGAGTGAGGGAGGGTGACTACGAAGGGGAGCTTCTTAACAAGAAAGATCTTTCATGTATTCTGTGCCAATAGGCAAGCGACTATTGGCTTCAGTACGGAAGCAAGAGGGTTGCAAGAATGCCAATATTTAGGCTAGGCTAGAGAGCCACCTGTTTGATTGTAGACTGGAAGCCCTCTTTCAAAAACTATTGCTATGGTGTCTATATTTCCTGGCAAAAATGCTACACAATGAACTAATAAGTGAAAGAAACCAGTCTGGTGGGAAACCATCAGTTGCTAAAGGAAAATCTAACTGGGTGGACGGCCCCCTTTGCTAGGCTTGTCTAAGGATATCATGCATTCATCTTTCTGCTCAGGGCTGGCACCTCAATGAAGTAGCAGAAGGGAAACATTGTAAGGCTTACCTTGGGGTCCCCAAGACGTTCCAGATATTTTTCGAAGGATCCTTCCACATACTTAACCAAAGAGAGAGAAAATGCATTGAACTGAACCACTCTTGCCAACATCCCCAATTCAGAGTTAAACCTTGCACTCACTGAGCTGTGGAAATCCCCATTCAATTACCTTTTAAATGTTCAGTGAATATGCAGACTATACATCTGAAAATTATGCATTGTAAATCGACCACAGAACTCTATTTTTAAGTTCCCAAGGAAGAATTTCCAACAGAATGAAAATGGCTGTTACTGGGATGCTTAAAAATATAATGACTAAACGTGCATTTTTGGTGGAGATAAGATTCAAAGGGGGGACCTCCTGGTTAGTCACCCAGTAGGGACGGGACGTTTTCACACACGAGCAAACAGTATTTTGTTGCTACACGCCTAAAGTGAAAAGAATCTTGGAGGCTTAGGACAGGAACAATTCCAGAGGCGAAACCTCCCACACAGAGAGGGATTGGTGGGAGATTTAATTAATTAATTAAACCAATTAAAGTAATAAGGAATTTGTTTAACTCCTCATTAATGAGGCCATAAAAATAAGGTGCCTTATTCTTCCAGAACAAAAGAAAATTAAAAGCACGTATAGGATTGATCACAAGCAGTCCAGGGTCTCTTTATAGCAATGGGCTCAAGTTACAGGACAGCTGACTGGCTCAATATCAGGAAGAACTTCCTGGCTGTTAGAGCAGCATGACAATGGGACCGAAGACCTCGGGAAGTGGTGGGCTCTCCCACACAGGAGGCCTTCAAGATGCAACTGGACAGCCATCTGAGAAGGATGGTTTAACTGGGAGTCCTGTACTGAGCAGGGGGTTGGACCCAATGGCCTTCCTGGGCCCTTCCAAATCTGATATTCTATGTTTCTCTGCTCTACAAAGTTGGGATGAGAAACACACGAATTTTAACTCACACACACCCAGCACATCATCTTAAGCCAGGTTTGCAAACACAGCTTTAAATGCACCTCCCTGGTTTTAAAATGTATCTCCCAGGGAGAAAGAACATGACACATTAACTGTTCTGCCCTCTTCAACATTAGACAAAATACGTATACAGATTAGCTGCATGCGTATATATACATCTATCTATATGTAAACACATTGTTTTGAAAATACACATATTTACAATGTTTATGCATCATAAACAAACCTACTCACAGACTCAAAATTGTGCTGGTTTTTTCTCAGGAATGAAACACAAGCATTTCTGACGGCCATATGATGTATTTGACAAGCATAAATCTGAAGGAAAAAACTCTTAAAATTAGGAACTTTAAGGCAGCACTGAATGCACAATTGCTCGGAATCGATCCCAGACACCCAGCCTGGGTTAAAGGTCTAAGTCTTATGGGTGGCGATGCTCAAGTAGCTTGAAAAGCAATAGCTTACTCTCAAGTAGCTGTATAGGGGTCTTAAGTTTCATCTCCTCTCAACAGCTGTAGCTTCTGGGGCGATTTATAAGCCTGAGGCTACAAAAATGCAGAATCCTACAAACCTTTGTTCTGGTTGCAATGATCAGTAAGCATAACTAATTTATGCTCTCTTTTCTCAGGAGGCTATGCAAACTGACAAAAGCTGCATGACAATAGCAGGCCCATTGACTTCTTCTGTAAAACAATGATTTGGCCTTAAAATTTTTTTGAAAATCATAGCACTGCTTCCTTTCAATGGGTTTTTGTTCTGTACGGTGGAGGTTTAAGCTTAGAATCTCAGCTTTAACGTGAGACAGAGATTATCTGAATTAAAACTTACTTTGTGCTTTTCTCAGTGCTTTTGTTTCGAGTCACAAACTTAGCATGCCCAGCTTTTCTTATGCAGCTTCTGTTGTGACTTTGGTGCCCTAAGCATTTTTTTTTTATTTAAAGGACTGTAAAAATAGGAAGCTGAAATCTGGGACATTTCAGACCAAGGCACTTACAAATTACAATTAGAATTACAAATCAGTAGAACTCTTCATGTGTAAATTACAGTACAGAATGTGCCCCCAAGATACTAAAATCACCCTGCAATGTGGGAGGGTTTTCATATGCTGATCCATGCCTCATGGTTCCTTCATGCTTTTTAAAAATGCACACCTGCTGAAAAACTCACAATCAGTAGTAGGGCAAACTAGAATCATTGTGTGTAGTGGGTGAGGAGGGGACATTGTGTCTCTCCTGATACTGCTGGACTCCAATACCCATCCACTCCAGCCTGTATGGCATATGGTCAAGGAAGATGGGAGCCAAGCACCACAACTGCCAAACAGCTGGTGAAATGCAGCCATTAAAAGACTTTGGGTCTCAGTCTGAAAGGAAATCTCACCTTTTTCCTTAGAGAAACTTTTTAAACATGGAAAACCGTCTATGAAGCTATTCAAGAAACAGGTGAGAACATGAGAGGCAATCCTACTGAGTCAGTCAACGGTCCATGTAATTCACTCTTGTGCTCACACAGCAGCTAACCAGCTCTCTAAGGAACCCCACAAGCGGTGTGGTAAAGACATCACTCAGCTCAGTGCTGAGGGCTCCCACTAAGACCTCTCTTCGCCCCCCCACCAGGTCCTCTCTGCAATAGGGAGGCAACTCTGAGCCACCTTACAGGACTTGTGCAAGACGACT
The DNA here is from genome assembly GCF_004798865.1 of Varanus komodoensis. Classification (NCBI taxonomy): domain Eukaryota; kingdom Metazoa; phylum Chordata; class Lepidosauria; order Squamata; family Varanidae; genus Varanus; species Varanus komodoensis. The sequence goes on along the minus strand of NW_025335549.1, from coordinate 15,185,452 downwards.
TCCAAGAAGGCCACCCCAGCAGCCCACTCTACAGTCACTACAAAAGCTGTATGCCTCTCCATGAACTCCATTTCCTTCCACTCCCTTCGGTCTCCTCTGGGTCCTTTTCTAACTGTAAGCTCCTCGGGGCAGGGGCTGCCTCTGTATTCTCCGTAAAGCCAAGCAACAGAAGATGGTAACAAGCATTATACATGTGTGCGCGCGTGCATCAACACATGCATGCATTTATTACAAAAACTGCAGTGCACCTTTTGGATGCGAATGGGGACTTGGGCTGCCCCATTTACATTGCAGCATCCAATACCGTTTGATTATTAGTCTGCCTTAGGAAGTGTTTCACATTGTTATACTTTCTGAAAAACAAACACCTTCTTTAGCATGTTTTCCGGGAGGAGGTGTTGATCACGTTTGCAAGGCAGCCTTTGCAACTAAACGCAAACACTCAGCAACGGCCACCAGCGCGCAGAGGGCAGATCGACTCGCCCCCGTTTCCCGGGGACGCGCTCCGGCCAGGCAGGGGGCGACCCGCCGCGCCGCTTCTGCCCAGCCCGGCGTGGCTCCCGGCCGAGCCGACGGCCGCCCCGCCGCCCGGCTTTGCTCGGGAGTCCCGCGCGGCCGGGAAGGGGCGAGGCGTCCCCGGCGCGCCTCCGTTTTACCTGCTCGGAAATGGCCCGAAAGAGGCAGGTGGCGTCCTTGGCCGTGAGCTTGCGGTAGAGGCCCAGGCTGCCCAGGTACTCGTCCATGGTCACCTCGCTGACGGACTTCTGGCCGAAGTACTTCTTCCACCCCCGCTGCATGGCTGGGGGCGGCGGGGGCCGGGGCGCGGGCGTGCGCGGGGCGCAAGAGGGGAACCCGAGGCGGGCGGGCGCGCAAGAGGGGAACC